>NW_017100493.1:46960-55520 GCF_001263275.1 Habropoda laboriosa | reverse complement strand
TAGTGTTTTCATTTTTAAGAGTGGTCAACTTCTGAAGCAATAACTGAATTTTTAAATATGTTTTTAAAATTTTTATAACATAACTTTTTTAAAAAATTAGTCTTGTTACATCATCTAGAAGGCTTAAAGAGTATCTTCAGGCATCGACTGATCAACTACTGGTACCTTTACCTTATTTCTTATCAAGAAATTTGTACATATTTATGTGTATACCACTGTTAAGGATTTGCGAATATTCTGTTTTTCGATTCAAGATGCTCGATATGACTACGACTTGTCGTTCTGTCGTTGATATGTTCGTTCGTATATCATTTCTACTGGCAGTATCATATATTGTTATCTATATCATATGTAGTTTAAACTCCTTTCAGTTTAATCATCGATCGTTTGTCGTGCAATTACAACTTCCGAAGTTTCCCTTTAATCATACTTTGTGTCTTTAACAGTGTCTTTTATTAAAGAAACTTACGATGAATTTATAATGAAATTAATTGCACGTTAAGTTGACCATTTCAAAAGCATGAAAGCATTAGTTTGCATTTGATCATTCGAAGTGAAGGAAAACAGAATTTCAAGTCTTTTTGTAATTATTGCGTTATCAATTTAAAGGATAATTTGTCCCTTTTAGAACCACGGAATCCTAAAGAACCGCAAAACTTAACATTGTCCGATGCACGGCTAGTAGGTGGACAATTGCGTATCACTTTGAGATGGATTAAACCAGCCTCGGATGTGCTAATTACGTTCTACAAAGTATTTTGGAGTCGTCTTGTTCATGGTCCGACTAATGACTCGATTCTCCTTTACCACAAAACAGTTCTCAAAGTAAGTTTTATGTATTGTAAATGCACAAGTGTTGCCATCAAGCTATATTTTATAGAAAATACATTCCGTTGATATACTTTCGAAATAACGAAAATTTTCTTAAAGACCTATTTTGCTTAATTTAATAAAAGATTTATAACGTACTACTGACATATTATGACATGTTATTAGGTTACCCTGATAATTTTCATAATGTTTGATATACTTTTGCCTTACTCTAAGAGAAAGAATCTGCCGAAAAGCGTTTTAAATATCTTCCTGTTTCCTAAATCATTTTGTGTGAGGAAATTGTTCAGTGAACGGAAAAAGTGAAAAAGTTGGAGATAAATCAGGGGAATATGGTGGATTAGGTAGAACTTCAATACCCAGTTGATGCAATTTTTGTACCATTGTGCTTGCTACGTGCGCTCTAGTGTTTTCACGAAAAAGGATAGGGCCTCTTCTGTTGACCAGGGCTGGTTGCTGCACCTTCAGTTCTTGGTGGACGATCTCCACTTCGTTACTATATGACTTTGCAGTGTTAGTGGTACCCGATTCTAAGAAACTGTAGTGAATTAATTTCGAAGTGGACCACCAAACTGTGAGCATGATTTTTTCGGGTATAAACTAGGTTTGGATCGAGGAGATTCATTTGCGTCTTTCGTTCTCTTAGAGATTTGGATTTTTATGCACGCGGAATTAGTGCTCCTGTAATACGTTAGCAAAAGTGTATCGGACATTATGGAAATTAGTTTAAATAAAAATATTTAATTTCAGTGATGTTACGTGTTTTCAAAATGAACGGTTCCTTATATGCAAGTTGATGGACTCCCCGTTGAAAACCCTTCTCCCTTAGCCTTATACATGTAATTGCGAACCTTACGAATTATATACTTTTACCAGTTGAAAATTGATTACTTATATTTTTACATTTACTATACGTTTGAATGAAATTTTAGAAAGTATTATCTCGATAACACTTTTTCTCGCATGCTCCGAAGAATTTCAGTATTCTAACATGACTTGTACAGGGTTATCCAAATTAAGTGTCACATCTTCCAACAGCGTTATCGTCACATTGATTTCTTTCTGTTCCACCACCTCACATAATTAACAAAAATGAACAATATGAACGTGGACGATATCTGATTCCAACAAGACGGTGCCACATGCCACACATCAGAGGAAACAGTTGCTCTGCTGAAGGAAATGTTTAATGGACGCGTAATTTCACGAGGAGGAGACGTCAATTGGCCACCAAGATCGTGTGATTTAACACCATTAGACTTTTTTCTATGGGGATTCTTGAAAAGTAAAGTCTACGCTAATAATCCAAAGACTATTGACGAGCTGAAAAACAATATCACAGCCGCCATTAATGAAATGGAATTTCAGTTATGTGAAAATGTAATAGAAAATTGGGTCAAACGTATCGGGCTCATGAAAACAAGCCGAGGAGGACACTTGAATGATATTGTCTTTCGTAATTAATGCCATAAAGTAGACTTTGTGTTAAAATGAAGAAACCATACAAATCTCAGAAGATGTGACACTCAATTTGGATAATCCTATATATACGCTACCGGCCAAAAGTTTGGAATCACTGAGCATTGTAATTTATATAAAAATTTCCAGAAAGAAGTTAGCGATTTTGAGAATTTTTTATCGTTCGAATCAATTGATATGAGATAAATTGCTAAATGTAGTATTGAGATAAACTTCAGATCTATAAAAAATTAGCAGCAGATTTAATATTGATGAAAAGTGAGAGGTGATTCCAAACTTTTGGCCGGTAGTGTACATATGTACGACTATTACGACTCGTTTCGATAAAAATGATTTTCTATTCGTTAAATTTCAGGATAAAACTTGCTACGAATTGAAAAACTTGGAGCTGAAGTGTCAGTACTTTCTTCAAGTGCAAGCTGTCGCATTGTACGGAAATCGGCGGTTAGCATCGCGGAAGGCCTCAAAAGTTTTCAATAGCACCGACTACATGACATACGGTAAGATGAAACTCCAAACTACTGTTCTTTCATCTGCTACCGGTATCTCTGTCGAGCATAATAATCAGAATAAGAAACGAAGAAGTGCCCTTTCATTGAAGCCGACGTCGGGACGCATTCTCGCAGGTGCGAACGATACCAAGATGGACTTCATCTGCGTCGAATGACTTGTCACTGCGGAAAGGTCAAGGTACATTTGGTTTGGCCAATGTACCACGAAGCAAAGGCGTACAACGTCTCCTGGAGAGAGGAATTCTGTTCGATCTCGCAGGAAAAGCACTCAGCCCGTGAAAAGAAAACTTTCTGGAAAATTACTCAGGTATTGCCTATTTATAAATTTACAAAAACTCGCCCTGCAATGATTGTTTAAATTGAGCAATCGTTTTCAATTTACTTTTTCAATTGTTTGTACAATTTTTTGTCGACTTACCTTCCTTCGTTCAAACTGGAATTACTGTTTTGCTTTACAGGTATGTATACTGTGGAATTAGAAATATAAATAAATAGATGTTTATTTAACAAAAAATAAGAATAACTATAATACTATGACACACGCTTTTCGACTTTTCTAAACACACTGTGAATTCATCCCTCGCACGCCGTACTTCAGAGTCGCTTAACTTCTTGCTCACGAGCAAATTTCCCCTCCCGAGGTTCCCCCACTATGCGACTGAGATGGTCTCGCTCCAATTGCGTCGAGGTGGGAGGAGGACGCGAGGAGTCCTCCCACCACAACTCCAGCGACTGCCGTTGGTTTATGCTACATATTCTGCGTGTTCGTACCGCATAGTGGGGGAACCTCGGGAGGGGAAATTTGCTCGTGAGCAAGAAGTTAAGCGGCTCTGCCGTACTTTATAGCCAGGCCCTTCGTCGGCCTCTCGTCGCCGGAGTTTTTCCCGTTGGGCCTGGCTATCGTCGCTCATCGCCCGCTTTCTCTCTCATGCTCGCCACGTTTTCATAAAACTACTCTTTCCTAAAATTACGATACTACAATACCGATGAATGAAATTTTAAGGGATGATTCTGAACGACAAAATAAGACGAACAATGATTTAACATGTTCGCTACCAGCGCCGCATACATAGTATATGCGGCGTCCTGATTCTTGTATCTGCGTAACAGACGCCGCTTGGGTTCTTCGGCCGTACCGACGAGCCGAACAATAACATCGGTATTTTCAATAGACAGCACCTTCTAAAAAGCGAGGTCTTAGCTGGCATGGGCAAATTACTTTATTACACCAAAAATTCGATGACTCTCACACCTAGACACCACATGCCCTAAGCCATAAAACAGACCTTCGACATCACCAATTTCAGACAAGCAATATAACAAATGTAAGAACAAATTCCCCACTTTCACACCACCAGCAGACGGCCGTACCGACGAGCCGAACAATACATCGGTATTCCCGATAGACCAGCGCGTCCTAAAAAGCGAGGTCCTAGCCGGCACGAAAATTATTTTACGACACCCAAAAACTCGACGCCTCTCACACCTGAACACCACCTGACCTAAGATCATAAACAGACCTCCAACAAGCAATACAACAAATTCGAACCAGACACACCCCAAACACACCGAAAAAACCAATCACCATACACTTCCACCACCTACGACAGTTTTCACACCACCAATCACAACACACACGTAGTTTATAAAATAGCGAACCCCACACGACACCACACGCAATTTTCCTATCAGTAAGCCTAGACATATTCCTTAAATGGTCTGACTCAAAAAGAGGGACAATTATCGGTTTCCCAACAAACATATCGCGATTCGTAACACCGCAGATGTGCGGCGCGTGTTCTTTTTCAGTTTATGATAACGTATTGCAACAAATTTGGAAATGTACAGTTAATTGTTACAAACAATTAAAAATCAACCTAAGGGTCTGATACTACTCGCTAAAATCCACAAGAGCATATCAAAACTTGCTCCATGAGATTTTTAAGTGGGAAAGTTTAACATGTTCACTGTCCACTGAACCACATATGACTCAGGGTTGTTTGAACTCTTTCATAAGTATTAGGATACCTATTATATTCGTACAGAACGTATTATATTGATTAAGTTAGTATCATATCGTTACCTTAATACTACAACTAGACATCTTAAACTCATTAGTAGATCAACCGAGTTTTAACATTGAACATGGAGTAAACATTAAACTATTAAAGTGAGCAATATTTCCAAATACTGCTAGAGTTGTCTACTTTTAACATACCACAGTTGCAAGGAAAATATGACTTCTGATATACTTATCTAGAGAATGTCAATTTATAAAAATGAAGGAAGGAAGTACAGTGAAAAAAGGAAAATCTAAATATTGCCTTTTTTTAGAACTTATGGAGTATGAATTATCTAGTGGTAGTATTAAGGTGACGATATATCAGTAAAAATATATGTGCTCCTTATACTACAAAATTCCAAACTAAATAATTTCTTTTTTGATCTTAATAATTTTGTAATGATTGTTCAGCTCTAGTTCACATTCAATAAATTTCCTAATATTTATGAATGGGAGTGTACATACATACATGTTTTTTTGATATAGAACGAAATCTATGTTTAAATTGTTATGTTGTTATCCTAGAAAAGGATAACTAGTCTAAAAGGAAACTAATTTGTCACCTTTTTAGACGATTAACTTAAGGTAACTTTATACTTATATTCTTTTGTCGTCTAAAATCGCCCGTTAAAATTTCTCCCACTTGTTGCTAAATACTCTGTATAATTCCTTTCTACTGTGCTTCTTTTGTATTATATTAGGTCATCCCATAAGTTCGTGCCGAAAGCGAAAAATATTTGAATGAAAATCCAAGGAAATTCTACAGCGACGATATAATGATCTTACCAAAAAAATAGGAAGAATTTGTGGCATGAGAATAAGGTTACACTATTTTTATCAAATTTAAAGGCTCGTTGGAAATATTCATCTAAATCATAAAATTCGACACGAACTTATGGGATGACCTAATACATAGTTTGGGGTATATGAAACGTCTTTTTTTCCAATTTTTCCATTATTCCAAATTTATAAAAATCATTAGTCTTTGAATACTTTTACAGCGTTTTCATTTCAGAATAATTCTTAATAATAATATTTCTTAATAAAATTGTTCAGGTGTTTCAAGAAATCGTAATTTGTTGGGGAATGGTCTAATGAATAGAGGTGGATGTAGCAAAATTTCATATTCTTTACCGTGAATTGTTTTCAACATTTTTTCTTAAAACGTTACCATCGACAGCCTTATCTGCTCCAATGAAGGATTTTAGATCACCAAACTTGAATTTTGCGCATCAACGTTGAAGTGTCCCAACATTTACATAACCTTCTTCAAATGCTAAATTTATACTTTCAGCAATTTTTACCGCAGTTTTTCCAAGTTTAAACTTATATAAGAAAATTACGTAAATATGTATCTCGATTATTCATCACGTTAGATAATAATGTCCAAAAAATTGTATTATAAATATTTTACTATTCAACAAGTGCACGTGAACTGCAGCAAATTCCTTCTCCTTGACTATTGTGTACAAAAATTTATGGTCTGACAAAATTTAATATATGGTATCGAACCGCCGATTTTAGCTGTTGAAAAAACCGACATTTCATTTGCACGAACATAATTTTGTCCTTGCCTCCTCATTTTCTGTCTTATGTACTGTCCGACAAACCTAAAGTGAAGCCTCTGACGTCACAGCCTAGCAAAATGAAGGCAAAATAGGCGGTTCAGGTCATCCCCACTACTCTTGGGTCTTACACTGCCGGCGTTTGAGGGGAAGTTGCGTTGTAGGTAAATGGTTTAGACTTAGAAAAACGAATTTAAGTCAGCTGTCGATAATGTAACACGCTGATAAAAGAACGGAAAACTGAAAATTATTTGGTCGCCTTGTCCTCTTACCTACGTTGGCGCGTAAGGCATATTTAATAGCGCAGAGGTTAATTTCTAAGCGATTCATACACAATAAATTGTTATTGTAAAGGAAGCCTCAGAAAGACCTAAGAGTAACTGCGATAGCCTTATTCTATCCCTATTGGCTTACAAGTCGCAAGTTCCCCTACATCTCCCACTTTTAGGCCCTGTGTGACGTCAGAAGCTTCACTTTAGGTTTGTCGGACAGTATGTAACTTAAGTTTCAATGGAAGTGTCATTGGTATACCAGAGATTTATTAACTCTTGGTGTATCAGAGATTTATGAAACTGAAACATTTTTTCATTCCTTACCGTCAAAACCAATTCTTTTAGTATTTAATTAATTACATTAAATTATGGAAACTATGTCATACTAATTGAAAATATTTTTAATCGCCAGAAATCGATCGTTACGTTATTTACAGATACCGTATCTCGAGATGCGACATCTGCAAGGTGAATGCACGTACAATGTAAATGTACGAAATATATTCACCGATATGAACAACGACTCGCATGGTGCCAGTATAGAGTTTTTCACTATTGGTTGTCTGAAAGTTCCAGAGGAGCACAAGGAGGGCAAACTTTTGCGCAATAAAATGATACAATGCAAATCTAAATCGTCGAAACACAAACGACACTATGATGGTTATCTATGATAAAACAGTCTTTTGTCACAAGTACATCATCATCGCAATTAGGAGTTACACTCGAACCAAATTTACTTATATTGCATGTTATTAATCATAATGAAGCCAATAAATAAGATTATATCTTCAGATATAATTTTCGGATTGCGTAAAACTGCATACACTACCGGCCAAAAGTTTGGAATCACCGAGCATTACAATTTACACAAAAATTTCCAGAAAAAAGTCAGCGACTTTGAGAATTTTTTATCATTCGAATGAATTGATATGAGATAAATTGATAAAAGTAGAATTGAGATAAACTTCAAATCTATAAAAAATTAGCAGCAGATTTAATATTGATGAAAAGTGGGAAGTGATTCCAAACTTTTGGCCGGTAGTGTACCTTCTTTTTGCACAATTTGTGCCGCAAAATCATTTTGTCAGAATATTGCTAACATTCCTAATAAGATTATTCTAAATTATTAGCATTTCCGAATTCAACGATGGTTGTGTTTTTCGTAAACGTAAAATGAACGTCTACGGAGAAATGTATAGGTACGTGCACTTCGATGAACAATTTAATAGAAATGCTACGATTAACAAAAGTTTTACAAAATATCTTAATTTGAAACCAATGTACAGTAATACCTATTTAAATATCACAGAATTGTTCCCACTAAATCTCGAAACTGCATGTTTGCTATTTCTTAAAAATTGTATATCCGAGTATGAATACCCAAGTAATAGGTGGCGTCTAAACAAAGGCTATATTTTATCTCACACGTGCTTATACCTTTTTACTTTTGTGCCCCTCACCCACAAACTCAG
This sequence comes from Habropoda laboriosa, assembly GCF_001263275.1. Taxonomy (NCBI): domain Eukaryota; kingdom Metazoa; phylum Arthropoda; class Insecta; order Hymenoptera; family Apidae; genus Habropoda; species Habropoda laboriosa. Next base: position 47,327 of record NW_017100493.1, on the reverse strand, counting down.
GCCTGTTTGAGTTGAAATCTGCATTAGTGTTAACATTTTGATAGTTTTTTAATTTTATTATGAATTCCTCATAAACAGGGCGTCTCAGTTTTTTCGGATCTAATTTTGTCAGTGTGTTCTATGGGTATAAGTAAGGAAAAAATATTATACAGAAATAGGTCGTCTGAAGCTTTGTTAAAAAATTATAATAAGTATACGAAATACGAAGGAAATGGTAACGAACTTACGGTTACTATAATATATAAGACAAGAATGTCACTGGTAAAAGTTACATTCAGCATTTTCAACGACCTCAGATTGTAAACTCAACTTGAATAAATAGACTACAGTGCTCCCTCGAACAACGCGGGAATTAGGGCCGCCGGAC
>NW_017100493.1:19045-46439 GCF_001263275.1 Habropoda laboriosa | reverse complement strand
CCGATGCATGTATATATATATTTACACACATACACGCACATATGTATTACGTAATTACTTAAATGTAGCTCCTTCTAGCTCAAAGCGACACATTGGTATTTGATTTTTCTCCCAAGTTCGATTGTTCGCTATCTATTTGAATTCGATGCCACTATTTCTTGTATGTAGCGGCAATGTGTTCACGCGAACGAATATGCATTCGCTTTTTCTCACCTCTCTTATTCTCCATGATAAAGAAAATTGTAAATGTATGCTAAATGTGTAAATTGATTCGAAATGAACGTCGAAATTTTTCAAGAAAAAAAACCGCGTATAAGTGAAACCGCATTGTTCGAGGGAGCACTGTACTTACATGTATGTATTATGTAGAGCTCAGGATTGGATCATATCCCCATAATTCCACCTTCTCTAACACAATCATAGAAATGGGGCACACGTATTGTCATTATTGGCCAAACGCGATAACATCGACGAATCAGATCATACAGGGTGTTTCGTAAAGAGTATAACATTCGGAAATGGGGGGTTGCTGGGGTGACTCTGAACAACTTTTTTCTTTACCAAAATGTTGGTTGAAGCTTGGTTTTTGAATTATTAACGAAAAGCACTGGCCAATCAGAGCGCGCGTAGAGCCCGCGCCCAGGCACGGTAGCGCAGAGGCTCATCCGCGCGCGATCGTAAACAAACGCACTGGCACAGAGTGAGTATCGAGGGAAGCGTACGGCAAATCACTGGCCAATCAGAGCGCGCGTAAAGCCCGCGCCCAGGCACGGTAGCGCAGAGGCTCATCCGCGCGCGATCGTGAACAAACGCACTGGCACAGAGTCTGTATCGAGGGAAGCGTACGGCAAATGTTACATCGTCTTAAATTAAGAATAATCTGGATTTATTCGTTATTCCCCTTTCGAAGTACCCCTTTGCCCCTGTGCCGCCCTGGGGGCAAACTCCTGAGCTCCGCACAGTATTTACACATACCGCTGATGTTTTCCCATTTTTATCATAACCTCACATCCGTTACCATTCCCTTCATATTTCGTTTTATTGTCATAACTTTTTAACACGTTGAATGCCATGGAGGTCACCGGTGATCGGCGAAGCCAAGATTACTAGAAACACATAATTCGAGTAAATTTCAATGCTTTCAAATTTTCAATATTATCATCGTTACTAAAATGGTGTGAAGAAATTAATGCAATATAGAACATATAAAAATAGTTTTATATGTAACATGTAAGCTTAAATATTATGTGCGCGTATTAAAACACGACAAACAAAGGAAAGGTGAACCAGTACAGTCTCCACAGTATGTCACAACTTTTTTGGAACAGTTTTTTGTCTTTGAAAAAATCCTGCGAAAACAAAGAAATGCATTTCAGCGCCGCGGGGGTCACCGGTGACCCACAGTAAGATAAATGCGTCACACATGATTACACACTTTAACTTGTCTGTTGTAAATAATATTTCACCATAATATGTAACGCATAATAAGAAATTCATGTTGGCCAGACGGGCAAGATATGTAAAATTAGCGTGGCATTCAACGTGTTAATGAAGCTTCAAACAACCAATGTTTTTGTAACATTGTAAGGAATGTAACGCATAATAAGAAATTCATGTTGGCCAGACGGGCAAGCCATGTAAAATTAGCGTGGCATTCAACGTGTTAATGAAGCTTCAAACAACCAATGTTTTTGTAACATTGTAAGGGTATTTGATGAGTAGGAGGATAGTGCGTGTATCTGGATTGCTTAGTACCCACACAGTAAGTTCTTTTAAAGTCTTTATTAATTAGCTGGCTCGCGAGGTTTACACTTGTCTGCTTTCTTTTTCCTGATTCAGGAATTTTGTCTTTAACCCGCCGCTAGTCCTTTGCGCCCTTGGCGCGCTTTTTCCAGGACCGCGGCGAATCGCGGATTTTCCTCCAGGTCCAGTACTTGAGACATGTGGCCTGGGCCTCTGAGCCCGTACGCGGACCTTTCGGCAACCCTTGGTTTATGACCTGGCAAATTGCTATTGAGACCGTTGGTCAAAGTTTCTACAAAAACATGCATTGTTAGATTTACTAAACATTAAACAGACTAAAACGGTTTTCTCAAAAATACCTTTGCTAGCGCGCACGTCATAAACCGTGTTGGTCGTCCGCGCGGCAAATGCTTGCTTCTGCACTACAGCTGGTCGCCACAACATATTTTGAAGATACTGACAAAGTTAGATCGGGAAAAAACTGGGACACCCTGTATGTACACGTGTTTTAATTGCAACAGTAATGGAGCATTCTGATCATAAAAAATGTTACATACGTTCGTAAGCCAACATAATTACTTCGATTGTCTACTTTAATTATGATGCTTTGAATGAATACATGCATTTTACATACGTACATCATAAATATCATAAATATGTCAAATTCTTTTGTACCGGATATATAGACCAACAACATATGTGTTTGTATTCGTTATATGAACAATTTATCATCTTCACTACCGCTCCTTTAATTATAATATCATTTCCTATAGACTCTATATTTTAATAGTTTTACTCCATACAATGCATGTTTGTATTTATGCGCACATAATTTGTATGTATTAAGTATGCAAACTAGGTATTTCGTATGTGTTACATACATTCACTTCCGTCTATTAGTCATTGGACATTTAATACGTATATGTAGTTTAAGAATAAATTCGTGTTATATTTGCAAAAGAAAATCAACAATTGTTAATTATTTATATTATAAATTTATTATTTTAATATTTTTTTGTTGAAAAGTAGTAAGTGTCTGGTGATTTATAGGCAGGAGTATACGTATGTTTAATATTAGTCTGATATGAGAATCGACATATGCGGATCTCACACAGATGTGACAACTAGTAGCAAATATATCGGCGGACGTTACGAAAAGTAGCATATTTTATTTGTCTTATGAAAAACAGCATGTTCGTCTTCGTTGTCACGAAAGATATCACGTTTTGTTTTTCGCCAAAAAAAAGTATGTTTAGCTTTATACCGCAGCAACCGATAGGATTTTTTTTTTTTTACCATTATTAAGTCAGATATTTTTTTTTATCAACTTAAGGTATTTACAACCAGTTTCTCCTGAGGAATTATAAGTAAAGCTGACATTATATCGTGGTATATGAAGTAACTTAACTTGGTGGTTACATTAGATGGTTATATTTGTACGTATAACTTGTATATGATCGCCACTATAACTTAATAGCAAATTTAAGTAGCACATCTGTTTACCACATTTAGTGAAGTGTATCTTTTTAATCTGTACGTACTAATATCGGTATGAGTCAATTCTAAGGCTACTGAATTTTTATGCTTTGATAACTGTTCCTATATGATGTTTGCTGTACTTTGGTATCTCTTGTTTAACCGTAGGAATTGGCAAATCGTTGTGTATTATGTCGTTGAAAACGTACCATGGGGCATTACATATGGCGCGAAGAGTTTTTGATTGGAATCTTTGTAGAATTTCTATATTCAAGTTACTGTCCGTACTCCATCGTTGGATGCCGTACGTCCAAATTGGTTTAAAGATATTATAAGTCAGATCTGATCATAATATGCAGCATTCCTCGCTTAACACGTTCAGGACGATGTGACCGACCAGTGAAAACATTATTCGATAATATTCTCTGAGAAAACACGTATATTTAAGAGCTGAAAAGATTAGAAATTGAACAAAATTAAGTATCAATGATAATAAACTCTTCAATAAAACCGAATCATTCGGTCATAAACAAGTGTTTCGTGAATTTCGCTGCTGCGCCGTCCTGAACGGGTTAATTGAAGTAGGCTCGGTCCGCGTCACGACTGTTATCGAGGGAGGTAGGTGTTCTGGAAATTGCCAACTGTTATCTGTCTTCGGTTCGTTCACTTCTTGAGTGTATCGTAGGTGAGGATGAGAAATATCGAGTCCGAATGAAACAGAGAGAGAGAGATACCGCCAATCACGGGTCCTAACTCTATGATAATGCGGACGCTCGCTCCATGAAGGCAGTTCCAGAAATTGGTGACTGCGTCAATTAAGCGGGGAATGCTGTATAATTGTATGAATTTCTTTTTTCTGTGTTATTTTTTCTATGATTATTCTTTAACAAAAGAAAACTTTGTACGTAAGTTAAAATTTCTGTATTTTTTTACTTTGGAACGTTAGATAAAGTTATTATTTATTAATCGTTTGAATGCTAAGGAGCGCGACCTCGACTTCAAACAGTGCCACCGCATCGGGCCACGAAGTGTAAATTTTATTCTATTTCTTATAATCTATCTATTTTTTTCTGAAAAATTGAACAAAAATCCTGCACATAATCAATTTAACCTTTGTTTCGTGTTATTTCCAAACAGTCGTATTCCGTGAAAATGTCCAAAACAAAATTTTTGAAATGAAAGAAGCGTGATCGCGCTGCTTGGCATTTTCGGTCAGATTTCTGCAATAACCCGTGGCACTCAAACAGTTAAACAATATTTTCAAAGATTGAATTTTTCAATGCAAAGTGCATTTCAACAATTTAAATTGACCACACATGCAACGTGTTAGTTTTCACCGAAAAATCCAAAATGTGCTATTCTTCGTGGCGAAACAGTATAATGTGCTAGTTTTAGAAATGTGCTTCTTTACGTGGCAAACTGACACGTGATGTTCTTCGTGAGACAAATAAAACATGCTACTTTTCGTAACGCACGTCGATTATATTTGATATTACAATTACAAATAATATATTTCTACGAACAACTTTATCATAAACTATACATCTCGTGTATTAAAAAAGTTGCAGAAAATCATATATTATAAGACAAAACGTAACGTTTCTTGTTAACTAATACTTTATATTTCGTGACAAATTGATATACCTAACAACTAAAGTAAAAACACGGTAACTTTCTTCAAATTGACCTACTCTCCTATGAGAAATATATCCCGTACGGAATTTTATTTACTATTCAATTATATATTATATAATGTACAGCATTATTTGTAATCTTTCATGGCCCTATGTACTTCCCAGGCACCTGCCTGATTAAACAAACGTTAAATATATTTGAGGTGAAAATGAATTCATATCCCTTGGGATATTGTTTATATTTTGTTTCTCTCATAAACTGTTCCTTCGTCGGGATATTTAGTTTCCAGGTCAAGACATATGTATTATCGAGGCACACTAGATAGTTCGTTGCGTGAGATATGTGGACTGCAAAAAGCTACAGTATTATATTTTACAGAAAAACTTCTTACTCGGTTACTGATTAAAGAGATATAGGATTATGTTTGTTAAACATGATCTTGGAGAACGTGTAAATGTTTAAAAGATAAAAGTATGTCTTCTATCAGTATAGTAGAAAATATAAACCTTTCATGATTTTACTACTTCACTGAATTATTTTCTTACTAAAAACAATTTTGAATACATTAATAAAACAATTTTTAGTTATAGTTAATTTAATATACGACCGATTTATTTTTATCGCACGCAAGCAACTCTATCGATAAATTAAATTTTATACTAAAATTGCCATCTGCCCGACAACTTTATGTCTTCTTTGCTTTTCTATGTCAAAGGTAGAAGATTATTTAATCCTTTCCCTCGAAAAAATTACTTTAAACTGTAATAACTATTTGATTGGACGTGGCATTATTATACCACGGTTGTACGTTAGTGGAAGGAGGAAGAAAAAATGAAGAGAGCGGATAAGCGGAAAAGGAAGAAGTGCCACGTTTCATCCTGGGTCTCCCTTAAATAGTAGACTCGTATTAAAAATATGTAATAAAAATGTCATGTTTCTTATTATTAGACATTAAATACTCATAACAATCGATAAATGTCATATACACAAAATATGATTTTATGAAAACGTTAGGATAATAAGTAGCGAATCACTTTCTTTACGAATGCGTATGATATGATTGATGTACAACATGATCTCTCGGCCTGATGCAAAAATATAAAGGACACACTGATCGTATTCTACTAAATTACATAATTTACATATAAAATTAATTACTTTGTACATAAGATTTTACTTAACAGAAAACTAAAGCACACGAAAAGTAAATTGCTCGTGTAGGAAGTTGCGACAGAATACCCAAGCAAATGATGATAAACTTTCCTTTCTCCAAGATCCTGAGTCGGCCTGTAATTGAAGCTCAAGGTACCGTTGCTTGATTTAACAGTTTTGAATATGTTTAGCTGTAAACGAGAAAAAAAAGGTAAATTGTAACGCAATCTTTTGTAAGATTTCGCAATCGAACAATTCTTCTCAATACAGATATTGCAAACATTTCAAGAATTGACCCGAAGATGCCTGAAGCTCGTCGATTCGTCATGCCAGTGCCGTTCAACAGGCCTTCAGGCGAGCAAGGGCACCCGCCGATGCCCGCGGGCAGAGCTGAGGGCGAAATCGTGGGCTAGTAATGTCATGCACATTAAAGCGGAGTGGAGGAATGACGCTTGTGGGTATGTTCGTTACATATCTTCGAAATATAATTCTCATTCTTAAGACGAGCAATAGTTACTACATACAACATAAACACACGCCGTGAAAAAAAAGACTTAGAATTTATGGACCGATTTCCCGAACAAGGGACCTGCGTGCGACGTCCTGTAGGTCTTGTTTACAGGTTGAAGTGCATGACTTTTTAGTTGGGCAGTTCTAGATCCCACTTTTCTGTATTTACATCCAAGATGGGACTTGGAGGAACGATTTTTCGGGCAGTGAGAGAACGTTTTTCGACTTCGAATGGAAAAACGTTGGAACTTCAGACACAAAGCGTTAGAACTTTGGAAAAAGCTTCTGAACTTGAAACAGAACTCTTGCGAACATCAAAGAGAACTTCTGCCGGATTTTATAATTTAGGCTTTACAATTTTGAACTATATAACTTCGGACCCTTGAACTTTATAGTTTATATAAGCAACGTGCAAATAGTAATAAATAAATTTTGTTATGTTTACAAATCCATTTCCACAAACTCTGGGAATAATAACAGCATGTAATGTCAAAATTCTCATCTAAATTTCTATGTACTATAAATTATCTTCCACCCTATATAAATAAGTTATAAAATGTGAACTGCATCTACCTGTTGTTTCGATAACGAAAGTTTTTCAGCAAGGATAAACCACATCACAGATTCTTGACATCCGGGGGTAGTTAAAGAGCCATCATAATAATAATACGTTGTGTGATCCTTTGGCAAAAAAAGGTACGGAATAATCATGGATTCCATTGCTACCGTGCTCTCCATGACTCCAATATTATTGGATATTAACTCCGTTGCTTTCAGAATTGGCACTAACTCTAAATTCTCCTCATTGTTCACCTAAAACGATATTTCATAAACACCGTTGTCGTCAGTACAATTTTATCCTTCAAATGAGGTATATTAGCGAAACATTAATATTGGATGATTGCAAAAGTTCGTACCTGTTCCGTCGCGCAGGTACGGAACGCGTGGGGTCTTCGTTGACCGGGTTTATGGCCCGCTCGCACGAGAAGGTTATTTTTGAGAACAAAGACGTTTCGTAGCTCCGCGAAAAAATAAGTCATTTCTTACAGAACAATGCCTTTAGAATTTCGACTTTTCCGCGTCCTTAATAACCGAAGACGTGTTATAAACCAGGTATTCCTGAAGGGTCAATCCACACGTGCGTATAACGGCACTCTCGGTCGAGGGTTGACCTGGCGGGAATTTTCGACGCGTCACCGAAGGACAGCGAAGATTCCACGCACCCGCAGGTAGGGCCCCACTCCTTCCAAGGAAAAGCGCGCTAAGGGCGCAATGGAAGGATGGGTGACACTCAAGGGGCACGTTGATTGGTAATTTGTGCGTACGTGAAAAACCAATCAGCGTGCCTTCTTGCACTTGGCGGGGGAGTCACTGCGGACTCCAGAAAAATTCGGCGATCGAGCCAGACATTCGCAAAGATTCTCTCGTGCAAACAACACACAGTCTCCAACTGTTCGAGGAGACACCCGTAGTATTCGAGTCGCGATCGGTCACTCGAGTCTTGAAACAAGTCGTGACGCAGCAAACAAAATTTGAACTAGTTACCTAAAATTAATTTGGCGGGTAACAGTACCCTATTTGAAAATAAAACACAATCGGTGTGTGCGAAAGCAGATTTCATTTGAAACTGAAATGGAATGAAATGAATAATTATTTGAAAACAAAACACAAGCGGTGTATCTTTCGATAGGAATGTAACATTAGGCTAAAAGAAACATCTGTGTCGAAGTCGATAAGGTTCTCGCCACCTCTGAAAATCGGGCACGAACTTTTGCAATCATCCAATAATAGTAACGAAAAATGTAAATACTTCGTAAGAACGTACCTTGAATAAACTTGCAACAACGGCAATACCATTTTCATGCTGTGACGCCGTAGTAACGTTACCATATTTGTTATTATAATGAACAAAATGTACCTCTAAGTCATCGCGATTACCATCCACGATATGCTCGGCAGGCCAGTGAAAATGTATTTGCTCTAGAGTATACGTGGATGGAAGATTTGCTCCTTCAATAGAGATCGGTACACCAGACAATTGAATTTGTACTAGAACAGAAGTTAAATGAAAAATAAAACTTTATCGAAATAGGATATTAACAAACTACTATACACAAAATTACTGAATACATATACAGGGTGAGGCGGGATACGTGGTACTGTTAGGATAAACACACGTCCTAAGCTAACGATGACACCAACTCCGATAAACTTTCTCCCTTTCTATCCGTCGCATTCTTTTTCCTATCTTGTTCGTCACCAAATCATACTTTCCTCCCTCGTGAACTCCGACCCTTTACTCGTCCTCGAACTCCGATCCTTTACTCATCCTCGAACTCCGATCCTTTACCCATCCTTGAACGCCGATCCTTTGCTCATCCTCGAATCCTGGCGCAGACCTTCCTCCCCTACGAATTTTAACCACCCCTCACGTCATTAGTAGCAAAAAATTTTCACGCCGCAGATCATTCTCAGAAGTAGAGATCTACGTGCATCAAACCCCGAAAAACTTGTAACTCCGCGAGTCACCTCTGAAGCGTAAACCTGCTTATGAAAAATAAAAATTTGCGTTTTATGGAACGAGTGTTCGATTTTTTGGAGATCCTGTTCGGTTGCGGCATAACAATACAACCGAATTAGGGATGATTCTATATGCAAAAATAAGTCGAAAAAAAAGAATAACATTTTTTCATTTATGGCTTCGTTTTCAAAGAAAATGAGTTTGAAAATTCGTCAGGTACCCGTGTACTAACTTCAAGCTTCGAGGTACATATGAAACTGTTACTGCTCGTATTTGTATTACTAAACGTGGATAATGTCACGATTTGCTTTCTGCTATTACTGTTGTTGTTAGGACTTGCGGTTGATCTTTCGATCGTTCAAGCTTTGCCGGTTTTTGCACGTGTGTGCCGACTAATGTTCTAAGGCTTCGAAGGACCAGTTTCTTGATTGAAACACTAAGTTTTTATTTTATGTTCTATTTTCTACAACTAATTCAAGATATAAATTCTATTGCAAAGTGAGAGATGTTTCACTTGCGAATGGCCAAGTGTTTCTGCTGGAGTCTCTGCGGTTTCCCTCGACGAAGACTCCTATTTTCCTAAAAACACCCTGATTGGTGATTTTTCCTTTTTTAAATCACCAATCAGTTTACTCCGGTGCATCGCAACCTCCCTCCATTTCGTCCTTAGCGCGTTATCTTAGGATGGGGTAAACAACGACCGGAGAAAGTGTTCGGTGGACGGATGCGTGGGAATCCTGTGGAATCTCCGCTTTTCTAGGCTTTGTTAAAGTCAAGTGGCCCATCGACGTTAGCAAAAGTCGTGGGCCACTTTTCTATTTTCCGTTCGGAGACTCCAGGATTTATGGCAGAGTCTGCTCCTAGGGACTAAGTGTCGCAGGCAACGCAATAAACACTTGTGGTGTTTTAAGAAAACGATATTTGCCTGCGACGGCGACCACTTGACTCGCTGCCATAAATCCGGCTACAGGATATGCCTTAACAGTTATCGTATTGCGTATTCTCGATTTGTGTATAAAGACATTGTGACGGAATGAAAGAGACTAACAGACCGACATCACGGAAATAAGGTAACAGCCATTGCTTAAAAATACAAACACAAACAGAAACAGAAGTTTTATACTTCAAAACCTGCAGTTGATACACGGATATTGTAGACTTAAATGAAAAAATGTTATTCTTTTTTTTTCGACTTCAATCAATCACCACCCGGCCGGTTGTACCGCGATTTTTGGGACACCCTGTACTTATAGAAGCTGAGTTGTAGAAAATGGAGTTCCTCTTCGGTATCGGAAATTACATTCCTTTTTTTACTGAAGGCAATCGGCAAAAGCGTTTGTTCTTTCACTACTAAAGGCTGCTGTGGTAGTCCACAGACCTCTTGTCAATCATGCTAGGAACAAGTCATTTATTACTAATACACAGCAATGGTGTTCATTTTCCTACCAGTTAGATCGTACAGCGAGTACATAGTGCCAGCCCATAGTGGCCCATCGACGTTGGCAAAAGTCGTGGGCCACTTTTCTATTTTCCGTTCGGAGACTCCAGGATTTATGGCAGAGTCTGCTCCTAGGGACTAAGTGTCGCAGGCAACGCAATAAACACTTGTGGTGTTTTGAGAAAACGATATTTGCCTGCGACGGCGACCACTTGACTCGCTGCCATAAATCCGGCTACAGGATATGCCTTAACAGTTATCGTATTGCGTATTCTCGATTTGTGTATAAAGACATTGTGACGGAATGAAAGAGACTAACAGACCGACATCACGGAAATAAGGTAACAGCCATTGCTTAAAAATACAAACACAAACAGAAACAGAAGTTTTATACTTCAAAACCTGCAGTTGATACACGGATATTGTAGACTTAAATGAAAAAATGTTATTCTTTTTTTTTCGACTTCAATCAATCACCACCCGGCCGGTTGTACCGCGATTTTTGGGACACCCTGTACTTATAGAAGCTGAGTTGTAGAAAATGGAGTTCCTTTTCGGTATCGGAAATTACATTCCTTTTTTTACTGAAGGCAATCGACAAAAGCGTTTGTTCTTTCACTATTAAGGGCTACTGTGTTAGTCCACAGACCTATTGTCAATCATGCTAGGAACAAGTCATTTGTTACTAATACACAGCAATGGTGTTCATTTTCCTACCAGTTAGATCGTACAGCGAGTACATAGTGCCAGCCCATAAACTTCATTTTCTATAACACTGATTTTCCTAGCAAAACACGTAGCAACAATCAAATCATAAAACAGTAACAATTTTCGCTTTCAAATTAATCCTCTTTACAAGTACGGCTTTATGATTTTATCGCTGTCTTCCGTCGACAGTTCATCACTTATAACCCAAGTCCAACCATTCCCATTCCATCGCTTCCAATCATACGATAAGTATATAAATGCTTAAGGTTGGTGGAACAAATATAGCCAGCTCGTAAAATCGGTCAAGAGTCAAAGTACATAAACATAGTTCGAGTGTTCTAACAAGGGAAGAAGATGAGACACAAACCCTCAGCCAGTGCCGTATAATGTATTCAATGTCTCTGCACAGGCCCTGTCGTCCTTCAAATTCTTCTAATGTTCTTTGTTTCCACCTATATTCTACTTCAATTTTCATTATTTTATCTAATGTTTTCTTTCAGTGGTTACCGTTTACGTTGTTTACTTATTTCTGTATCAGTTCCACGATTTTACAATTCGACTAACCAACTGATCTGCGTTGGACACACAGGTTCATGACACGTCAGAAAGAAATATTAAATATTAAAAAAAGCCAATTGGCATTTTTAATTTGTCTGGTAGTCCACGAAATACCATTAGTTATCTAATGTCATCCTTTCACTGTACGGGCCTTAACACTAGGTTTACGGAAATTTCTTATATACCTATCTCTACGGACACGCGTCAAATTGACGAGTGAACGAAACCGCATATTTTCTTTAAAAAGTTTGGAAGTGACGTGGTGCAAATGATTATTCGGTAAAGTGGGTAACAAAAATATATTTATTTAAACGTAATGCTTAAACTAATTTCAAATGTAAATTACATGATGCGCGTGCAGAGAAGCTCTACGACAAAAGGCCTCGTGCCTTTTTCGGGGCTCCCCTAAGTAGCCCCTTTTCCCTGGGAAAGTCCCAGGAAGTGAGGGCGCGGGCCTGCATTGCCGAGGCAATACTCTTGTCCTCGAGGACGAAGAAGCTCGGAGATGTTTGGAAAAACATCTCTCGATTCTTCGCCTCGAGGGCCAAGAATCGCCAGGCCTAAGTGCGTGCCCCTCCCGTGGCGGTCGCCACATAAGCAACTTATTTTATTTAAAAACAACATATTATACACTATTAACTTATAAATGAAACTATGTGATATTATATGTATATTTATATAAAATTTATAACAAGCATAAGTGGTAGGAGAGAGATGTAAACGATTTCTGTAATTTTCCTCGTGAAATTCGAAGTACGTCAAAATGACGCGTCCCGTAAACCTAGTGTTAAAACAGAAGGCCGTATACGGTCCTGGCTGTGGCTACATCAAGCTGTGCCGCCACTTGATGCTTTAATTTACAAGCTCGCTATATTTGTTCCACCAACTATACCTCTTCCTACGTAATTTTATGAGGCATATAGTGGGGGTTGTAAAAGAAAAAGTGGGGATCAACGAAAACACAAGCCAGGCCCATCGCGAAAAACTTCAATGACGCATGGGGCCTACCAATAAGTTGGCTCCGAAATAGCGTGCGTATATTGTGGGAGAGAAAGAAGGCGAAGAGTGTTGGTGATAGCGTGTTACGGAGTATGTATTGTATAGGTCATCTACGAGCTGTCTGAAGTGTCTGAAACTTGTAAGAGTTATTGTACACTTGTTAGTGTTGCATAACAGTCGTCTTTGCATTGCAAGTTTTATCAAATATTATTATATTCACTCGTGTCATATTCTGTCAATCGTCATTTACCGCAAAACTTCATTATAAACTATTGTATGAAAAAAACATTCTTATTAACAAGAAAGATTCCATATAAATCTAGGAATAGGGTTTTATTAAAGTATCTATTCCGCTAGTTACAGAGATAACACGACCAGTAAGACTAGTTCGTAGTGCCTACTCAGGCCTTATCGTATCTGATCGTATCTGATCGTATCTGATCGTAGCGTATGTAGCGTATCGTATCGTATCGTATCGTATCGTATCGTATCGTATAGTATCGTAGCGTATCGTAGCTTCTTGCAGACTTCTTCCAGACTCACTCTAGACTGACAGACTGACAGACTCGCTCCTCGTGTCGCGGGCACGCGGCCGCAGGGGGGTGTTTCCGAACACCCGGGGTCTAGCAAACCTCCGGTATCCTGAGCTTCGAACGCACTACGCTGCAGCCAATGCTGGGCGAAGTTCCAAAATAAGGTGCAAGACCTTCTTGCTCCACCCTTCTACCGGATTGTTTGGTACGCGGCACGGCAAGGGGCGGATGCCTCTTCCCGCTGGGATTAGCGACCCCACCACCCTGAGCTTAGGCAGCCCGGTGAGCGCAATCGTGAGGATGTGCAGGTTACTCTTTAGGAGTGCCAAAATGAGATTAGCGACCCCACCACCCTGAGCTTAGGCAGCCCGGTGAGCGCAATCGTGAGGATGTGCAGGCTACTCTTTAGGAGTGCCAAAATGACAACACCTTTCCTCTCCTTTTCCCCTACATCTCCTCGTCCATCCTAACCATTACCTTCCCTTACGATCCTTCGCCTGTAACAGGGTCAGAGCGCAGTACTTGCGTGTACTGGTGAGTCCTCCTTCCCGTGATTCCCCATGGATGCGGTGGCAGTCGAAGTTGGGGTATTTGCTCGGTTTGACTGACAACGTAACGAAAGGGCTCATCCGCTGAAAACGCTCAGCGGCGTGGCTGGATTTTTCCATTGCCCGTCTCGGGGCAGTGACTAGCCGGGGGTAAGATAGAACTTTGCGGCGTGGCTGGATTTTTCCATCGCCCGTCTCGGGGCAGTGACTAGCCGGGGGTAAGATAGAACTTGCTGAACGGGTGTATAAGACAAAAGTCTGCGGAAACCCAAATGCCTCTTGGGGCGGCAAACACTATATGTCGCGGGCACGCGCTTTTATCCTCGCCCAGTCCGAACGTTCCCGACATTTTTTCTAAACTCGGTACGTCCGGGCTAGGGTTTTTGCCTGCCCGGTCGCGCTACGTTGGAATATTCTCGGAGCTAATGTTCATATACACACACACACACTCATCCCTGTCGGCACGTGCCGATCAGCCGGTAAATACACCGAGCCGATTCGATTATCCGTGTTCTTAATTGCTTCCTAAATTTGGCATATTTGGGTTAGTGTTTTTGCCTGCCCGGTTGCGGTACGTCAACGCTCATATACACGCATACACACTTAAGCCTGCCGGCACGTGCCGATCAGCCGGTAAGTACATCGAGAAGATTCGATTGTCCGTGTTCGCGATTTCTTTTATCATGCCCGCTTCCCACATAAATTTTCCGAATAAACCATAGCAGCTATAGCAAATTGAACAAAACACACCTCCCAAGTCTTCGCTCTTTGCACATTTACCAACATTTCACTAATTTATTTATGCCATCTACAAAATATAAGCAAGACAAAGAAAATGGATAAATGGGTTCCGCACATATCCTGTGGAACATTACAGATCCTTTTCCGGACAGAATTGTTATCTGTGATGAAGAGTGGGTACTTTATGATAATCGGAAAAGATCTAAGCAGTGGTTAGATCTTAACGAACCACCTAGACACTTTCCAAATCCTCAAGCACATACGGAAAAGATAATGCTATCTGTTTGGACGGGATTATTTATCGAAACTTAGCGAAATGCATCGAAAGCTATCAGTTATCCGTCCAGCACTGGTCGACAGAAACGGCAGTTTCGCCAACAGTTTATCATCTGCTCAAACATTTTAAACTTTTATCCAGGAGAAAGCACTTCGAAATGAACGCAACGTGGGACAAGCCTTCGTGGAGTTTGTTAATTCCAGCCGTCGCAGGTTTTCTATAGATGGCATAAATAAATTAGTGAAACGTTGGCAAAGCTATGTCGATGGTAATAGTTCTGATTTTGAATAAATTTGTTAATTATGAGTGTTTAAAATTTGACAGAACTTTCTGAACGACCTCATAATATGCCGCGATTGATAATGTCTTCCTCTAGGCTAGTGATTTTCAACCGGTGCGCCGCGAGAGGTGCACAGATGTGTCCAAGATTTTTTAATATATGTTAAAAACGGTGAAAAAGTAACAGAAAAAATATTATTTTGTCTGTAAATCAATCAAAAGTGTATACTTTTTTGTCAGATCCGCGAAAAAATATGATATATTTTTTGGTGTGCCGTAGAATATTAGTAATTAATTTAGCGTGCCGTGAGATAAAGAAGGTTAAAAATCGCTGCTCTAGGGGGAAAGGGTAAGTCGAGTGACAGCAGTCCTACCTACAAGGAGTGTTGTTTACGTCGCGAAGAATGCGTTTTCTCTTTGCAAAATGTTCTTTTCGAGCTGTCTTAATATCCTATTCTAAAAGACCAAATAAGGAGGGCCTGATTCACGCATCCACGCGGGGGTATTTTTCATCTGCGACCCGCTGACCACGCACAAGTAAGTCATAAGAAAAAAATCTTAGTTATTCTACAATACCTTTCATATCCGATTAACATGAAATGTATAGTAAAAGTGTTTTGTTTGCATCCTTTCTTTTACCTACCAGAATGACCATTGTTCGTGATTTTACCGGAAAATGCAAAATCATATCTTATGAACTTCAGTGCCCCAAGATCAGTTTTAATGGTATCTTCAGGAACAATGGCTATTGGTGATTGTTTTTTCCCCTGTATACATAAACCAGGCCAATGTGTCGGACCTACAGAGAGAAAAATATAAAAATTTTTATAATTTGTTACGATATAACTTATCAATTGTTTCGTATTCGATACCAATTAATAACTAACTGTTTAAGTTATTAATTACGCATGTGTTACTTCAACCTGCCGTATTTAGTGCAATTACCTGACAAATCGTTGTTTTTAATGATCAGAGAAAATAGTTATGAAAAGGTCGTAGGATTCATAGTAAAGTAATATGATAAATATTGTGATTTATAAATCACTTATGTTAAAGGTGTTTAGTCGTTTTTACTTCAAGGTCACAGTTTTCAAAACCATACCCCATACTTAAAAGTGATATCACAGGCGCAGCTCTGGGAAAAACCAGGAAATTTTCACTTCCTTGCCAGGAGAGATCTTCAGGTGGAGTTTCTAAATTCACCAATGTAAAGTAAATTATCAAATGCAAACTCCACCCTCAACATCGTGATAAATATATAAGATCCGAAGACAGAAAGAATAATAATCGCTAAATAATCCCTGAGTATAATTGCTGACCGACGTAAGTACCTACTGTGCGAAGCTCAGGAGTTTGCCCCCGGGGCGGCACAAGGGCAAGAGGGGTACTTCGCTCGCACCGCCTAAAAACGTCACGCAATTCGATGTTAACATGTCGGCCAATAATGACAATACATGTACCGTATTTTTATCACTGTGTTAGAGAAGGTGGGCTTATGGGGATATTGTTAGATTTATCAGTCAGTTAGATATAACAAAAATTAATCTAAGGCCTTACTAGGAAGTATATATTACTTTTGTATACGTTCGGAGAAATCCGTTTAGCCTTACCACCTCTGTTTAGTAAAGATCTAAATGTTTATGATACGTGACAAAAGGCCCTTCGGTCCCAAGCGGGGTCGTAGACAATATTAGGGCGTTGCGTAGGAGCATTCTCAGTCCGTAGACAGTGCTCTTACCATCAAGTAGAAAAGCGAACCTTCCTTGTGTCCAATAAAAAGTTTATAGTTTAAAGTAAGGATTATTAATTATTTAACAACCAATAACTCTCATAATTGTTAGAAAAGTCCAAAAAGCGAAGGCTTGAGTGGGCCATGTGCAGTCTTCTGCTGCGTTTCCCCCTCCTAGGGATAGTTTTGCCTCAAGGCTAAGAAAGGCCATATTGTCAAGGGGGTCCTCTTGACTAGTTTTTTCAGGAAGGACAGAATTGTATCAGCACTCGTGCAGTATAGTTCAAAATACAAGGATTCACCCTGTTTAACCGCCCACATTTATATTTTATTCCACCGCTCACCACCGTTATCCTGACCGTTTTTACCGTACATAATCCAATAGATATGACCGAATCAGACCGCATTCCTTCAATGGGCAAACCCCTGAGCTCTACGCAGTAAGTACACGCCCCGCGATAAGTAATCTAGCTATTTCCGAAATACAATTTTAAAAGACAATAATTTTTTTATTTTGTAACCCTTCCATTACATATATTTACTGAAGCCACACACGTGGAAAGATTTATTAACACAATACATGGAGCACACGTCAAGGTACGGGGGTACAGTGATCCTCAAAATCATCAATATATGGTCGCTACCTTACCTCTTGCAAGTCGTAGAGAAGACGGCATTACTGACTTCTGCAACACTACCGTTTACTTCACCACGACATAGGTGCATGTCGGAAACTCCTTCAAATGTGTATTCCATTGTATACTGCAAACACAACAAACACAATACACGAAAACCACTGAAAAATAATTACGATACGCTACAGTATTCACATACACACGTGCACGCACGAAATAAAGACTAAAAAGTGAAGAGAACTGAAAAAAATCGAAGAACAATAAATTATACCTACATATATTAGAAGTATACTAAAATGTAATAAATTAAATTTAACTGATTATACCGAACTAAAAGAGAAGAGATAAAAATAAGTGCTATGTTCGCTTATCACGTCGAGCAGCTCGTTAAAAGTTTCGCTTTCGTTGTCGAAATGATTCTGTCCTTCGAAATGTAAGACATTGCACTGTAAACTGTTATTTTTGGCATGCGAGTGTGCGCTGTCTTTTATCGAAATGATCCGTCGTCGAGAATGAGGCGACCATTCGTAATCTGTGCGAATTCTGTGTGCACCTTTTTGTGGAGAATTGTGGTGTGTGCATTTGTTAATTAATTATGAACTAGAGGAAACATTGAACCTCTCAACTTGGAAATTCCATAGGACAGACTTTGATATGTTCTTATGGATTTCTGCCAGTAGGCAAGTTTAATGTTTGACATACGATTTTTCTTGTAAAGTGTTGCAGAAACATTTACGACACCGAATGTCAGTTTTCTTCTCTATAACAAGTTACGAGGTAAGCTGCCGACCATGTGCCGTTTCTTTTGAGAATCACTGTGCTCCCCGTGTCTTGGCCTGTCGTATACCGGCTGGTGTCAAGAATTTTGCTCGACCACAGGGATATCTTTGATTGTTAATAACTAAAAAACGAAGCTTCACACGCAATTTTTTTATTCTTGATTTTCCTTTTATTCCGGCTCGTAGAATTATTCTTTAAATTTTCTACCAACTGTTGTCGAACACCCTGTATACGTATCTCCGCCATTATAATACATAATATATACATAAATACATACGATACTCTTTTTATTGAATTCCAACTCTATCAAATACTATCATTGAAAAATAATTATTCTATTTGGAAAAGAATAAGTTGACTCTGTAATCTTCAGCACTACAGCCCCTGGCCAAAAAATTAGGGCGACTCACAATTTTCAAAATCTTTCGTGTTTTGACAATATATGAAAGTCATTAACACTGCAGGGTGGGAATCAGAATTTATTTAATAAGAATTACTCTCATTTTAAAAAATCCCCATATTCCCATGGCCAGGCAACTCTCCCGATATGAATCCAATTGAGAATGTCTGGAGTTTACTTAAAACACTTGTATATACACACAATAGTAATCACCACATTAGCTGAATTAAAGAAAAAAATTTTGGATATTTAGCAAAATCATCCAAAAATAAAGGACACGATAAAGAAGTGCATACAGTGTATGCCGGGAAGGATACATGCTGTAATCAAAGCAAAGGGGGGAAATACAAATTATTAATAGGTCTGCATGTAACATGTATGTGTGTACTTCAGTAGTTAACAAAAATTATTTTTAAATTACGTTCATGACTTTAAATGTTACTAACAATACTAAAGATGTTGAAAATTGTGAGTGGCTCTAATTTCTTTGACCAGAGGCTGTAATATTACATTATGTTGTTGTTCAAAAACAGAACTCATTAATGCAGTTTACAGTATAATTTGGAGTAAGTAACTTTGTTAGTCACTTTTAACCGGAACGGACTTCATATCAGAATCGAAGGATTTGAAAACATACTTATCCAGGATTTTAAGTGCGTCAGATCTGGAACTTGGTAAATGGGCCACCAATGAAATCTCAACCAAGAGTGCAAGTAATCACAGAAAGGGATTCAAAGAATCTTGGACCTTTCTGGTAACCGGAAACGGACATACTTCGGTACACGGTTCACAAGATTTCAAGTCAACGCGTCACCAAACGAATGATTCAATGGTGTCAGTATGGATTTCTGGAGGCGTGGCCAAACGCCCAGTATCCAAAATCTGCATCTTGCCCATCGAAAATGACATGGATACTGAACAAGACAGCCAGGAGAACTGTCAATCCTGAACTATTGACACTACTCTTGTAAACATTCTACAATTGTGACAAGTGTAGCTATAACACCAGGGCCGCTTTATCATAAGGCTCATTGGGCACAAGCTGGGGCCTCACTCTTTATGGGGCCACATTTAACCTTTTAGCTGAGGCTGGACTTTCTGCAACACTGTATCTCTATTGGGCAAAAAGTAAAAGACTGTTCGTTCCGAAGATTTCTCTAACACGCGTACTCTTCAACGATAGCTTCGATATTGTTAGGAAATGTGGTTCAGGCGAAACAAATGTGAAATAAAACAAATGACGAGGGCAGTCAGGCGATATTTTAAACATATCTACAGACAGAGTGAGCCACTTCAGTGGCATACCGTCCAAAAACATGATATCCACGAAAGCCACTATAGTGACGTATCGTTCGAAAAGATGACTTACGCGAAAGCCACTATACAGGGTGTCCCGTAACTCCTCGAACATCCGGAAATGGGGGGTTGCTGGGGTGACTCTGAACAACTTTTTCCTTTACCAAAATGTTGTTTGAAGCTTCATTTTTGAATTATTAACGAAAAACACTGGCAAAAATTTTGACTTTGCACCGCTATTTTTATAAGGCTTAGAGAAATGGTTTTTTGCCGTCATTCCCACGTTTGTATAAATTTTTGAAAAAATTTCAATTAGTCGAAATCGCGCGCGAATGAGCCTCTGTTCTCCGTCCCTGAGCGCGGGCTCTACGCGCGCTCTGATTGGCCAATGTTTTTCGTTAATAATTCAAAAATGAAGCTTCAAACAACATTTTGGTAAAGGAAACAGTTGTTCAGAGTCACCCCAGCAACCCCCCATTTCCGGGTGTTCGAGGAGTTACGGAACACCCTGTAGTGGCGTACCGTTTAAAAAGGTAACATACGCGAAAGCCATTATAGTCGCGTTCAGTAGCTGAAAGGTTAAAAACCCTACTTCTCACAAACAACAATATAAAAAACAGCTCAGTTATAGTTGCAAAATAAAGTACTTATTGTTAAATATTAAATTCATAATATAAAAACAGCTTTTAGTTATTAATTTTTGTTAATCTAAATTTGAACTGATTTATTTTTATACTTCTTTTAGTACAAGCATATGTATACCAATGTTGTGCTATTTTTATTTTATTCAAACGAGTTATTATGGAAATGTCGACTCTCATTTTCAATAAACTTAAAGAGAAACGTGTATGAATTTGATTAACTAAAATAGACTTGTTCTTTTGAGGTCTCGTAACGATGTTGCGCCTAAAACCTGCGAAAGTATAAATGCGACCCTGCATAACACTCGTGTGTATAAGTAATCTAAGAGGACTTCGTTAGTGTTAAAATGACTAATTTCTTTCATACTCATTACAGATAATTGTTACTCATTTTTCTATTATCTACTATTATCGAATACTATCATCAAACTTGAACGTTCATTAGGAGTTGCATTGGTGATTATCTGGACTTTATCACAACTTCATGAACATTGTTTATTTTCTGTATTTATCTCATTTACGATGTATAGATAATTTAGCCTAAGCCTTAACCTAAGCCCACGTTATGATCTTTGTATGCGTAGAATTAGTTGAACACGAACCGTTCTCATGTTAGGATAACGAATTATCCTAAGTTTATTTTCTTAGAAGAAACGCCTAACCTTTAAATTGATTTTTAAGCGTTTAGTCTCTCCTGCTCAATAGTAATTGACATATCGCAATCTTATTCGTTGGACCAAAGACTGGCGCATACTTACACAACAGACGACTAGAACTTTACGGACTTTTCAGAATTTCCCTCGACTAGCACATGGACGCTACGTACCAAAACGCCCCCGAACTTTCCTACCCTTTCCTACACATTTTCCATTGAACTGTCTTCTCGCCTTTTTTCCATGTTCCTTTAACGTTCATGCTCGTGTCTCACACGTGCACAACTAATCTTCCAATAAGTGCCATTTTTTAAAACTACTTTCCTTCATTTTCCATATTGTGTTATCCTTTCATTATGGAAAAAAAGGAAATTACAACGTTATAAATAATGAGAAACTTATTTCTATAGCCTAGGAAATAATGACAAAAAAAAAAGACAAAATTGATCTAATTTGGTACATCGAATTGAGAAAAATGTGAGCGTTAACCCCTTAACCTATGATTTTTTTTCTGACTGTGCATCTAAGCGTCAGCCATTTACTGTTTCAGTACTGTATCAGGTAACAAAAGCTAATCTGTTAGAGATTATGTAATTACATTCAGTAATCCTCAGTCTTACAAATTAAAACGAAACAGGATTACAATCAATTCTTCTTACTAATATAACTATTTTTCTCACATCTTGACCAAAATCTCTGCCACGAGCCTGACTCGTTATAGGTTAAAGGGTTAAGGGATTAAGACACACCTTTTGACGGACGAATATGTATAAAAGGACCAGGACAGTTAAAATTTAATTGTTACTATTAGTTCTGCACTCTGGACATTACGGCGACACTCGGAACGTGAACATTCCGTGGACTCTGAATTGGAATATTACACATAAACTTAAACGCAATTTTGCAAAGGACATTTGTGATATTTATAATATACTTTAAATATTTGTATGGACATTCGTAATAAGTATAAGGATACTTGTGAAGAATACCTACTTCAGAGATTCTCGCAAGGATCCCATTGATCATTTTTGTTATTGTTAATATTAAAATTTGTGCTGATAAATCAATATAAAATTATTTGCTAAATAATCGGCTTCACGAACTTTGTGGGAGCGAAAACACACTTTTTGAGTGAAATATCAGAACAGGACTTGGAGTGTTGATTAAGTGAATAAAGATAATGTGAAGGTTTAAAAATCATTATCACAGCGATTGTTACATCTTGAACACACAGAATATTACGTGTAATCGTTAAATGATAGAATGTGTAAGATCAATTGTTTGGTAATTTTTAGTGCGATAAACTTGTAAGACATTCACAAATCAATTAATAGAATGCTCTTGAAAATTCTTGTGAGAAAACATCGAATTGATTAATCCTCATGAGAAATAGATCGCAAACGTAAATCGTCGGTTGTAATAAAACTTATACATAGAATTGTTCTAAAAAAACAGTATTTGACCTATGCATATTTTTAACGTGTCAAAATCTACGATAGAGGGGTGAAAATTTGAAAAAATTTATTTTTCGATGATTTATGTAGATATTTATACATTAAATTGCATATTTTTGAAGAATTACCCTATGTGATGAATTTGAAAAATAAATCCGCTTATATAACATAATAAAAATTAGTATCTATATGTAGAAGATTTAGCGATATAAAATGATGTTGGGAAGTTATCGTGCAACATAGTGTGACATATGAACTAAATAGTAATTTTAATGGTAACAAGTGAAAATTACGTGAAAATTATTTGAAAAATTAATTTAGAATTTCAAGTTTGTAAATATCACTATACTTATAATGTTGTGTAGACAACTTATTAAATTCTACATCTTTGACGTGGAAAATATTTAAGATGTTCACCTCTGTAGGTTCTACTCGTGTAGTAATGCTTTTGAAATCAGTTACCGTTCTGCTGAACTGAATCTGTTCCGTAGTGTTTGTATGTAGGTAAATACGTGATTTTCGAAAAAATCCAATCTAATCATAAATAAAAAATTTTTGAATAGAACATCAACACGAAATTCTTAATTTTCTCCACCTAAAAAATAACTATGAATGCAGCATAGTGCGAGTTCTTAAAGATTACAGATATAATAAAAATTCATACGGACTGCAATAATTATTTTTCCAATATGGTAAATTAAAATTCCATGTGCTTGGTTTATTTGTGTGTTATTTACACATGTATGTATGCACAAATTACTAAAAATACACCTACATGTATACCAAAAGAGGAATTGTACAAATAAACATGAAGGTTGAGTAAACATGCGAATTAAAAATCTGTCATCATTTCCGTTTTATTTCTGATACCTTTCTGATAAATTTCTGATAAATTTCCGATAAAGGTACATTTACGTTTAATATTTATTTAAGATACTTACAATGAGATTACTAAACGCGAGTACTATACCTCGAAATTTAACATTCAACAGTAACTCGGTAAAATTGCATTAGATATAAATAACTGAAGGGAATTTAAATAATATCAATAATGATTACCATGTTCACCCCAATACGACCAATCATCGGATGCTATAACCGCATATAAACCTGAAACAGAATTAATTTGTCACTTGAAAATTTTAATGCGATATAATTTTCATTACCTCAACTGAAAGGTATATTCACTGGTTTTTCTTTTAACAGAAACATTAAAAATTTATTTCACAATCACATATAATTCTTTCACGTTAATTTTTATATATTTTCGATTGAAAACAAAAATGCAAATAACGCAAATAGAGAATAATAGAAACAACAACTTGCTGCTAATATTATTTTATGTGACAGATTTGATACATCTTTTGGTAATAAAATCGATATTTTCAAATTATGAAAATGGAACGATACATTGAATGTTTTATAACACTAGATAAAAAAAATAGAAAAGTTCAGGGTAGAACTTGCTTTAATCATCTCCTCTATAACGAGTTATAGTTTTACAATGTTTTCAATACGTAAAAAGAAAGTCCGGATACCAATGATTGACTAAATGATATAAATTATTAACGACCGCATCCTACTAGCGCACATATACCTATCGAATTGTATAAAGTGCAAGATAGTAAGCGTACCACATGGATCATATGGAAATGTTACATTATTCACTGACGCATTAATCAATATTTCTTTTTCATCTATAACGTTACATATAAAGCAATAAATTTTATTATGATTAAAAGAGACGTAACACTTCATACTGCGAAGGTAAGAAATGCATTGAAAATCGTTCCAGTATGTACATAATTTGAACGTGCAAACATATTACTGAACGAATATAAAAGCATATTAGAATCCATGGAGATCTTTTTAAAAGCTAATACATTATTCAAGTGTGTAATTGTAAGCAATTTGAACGTTTCAAATAAAAAAAAATACGAAAAGCTTTTCCATTTAATACAGTTAATTAACCCTTTCCAGGCTAATGATTCCATTTGCTATCGTGTACTATTTTCGCATTTATATGCTGTCATTTGATATCAGTTTTTTAGTGACATAAATATTTTTACAAATGTCCACACACGCATTTAGTGAATTTAACAATTTTTAAATTACCTTGTTAATAAAGTGTTTCTCCTATTTGAAGAATTTACTTAAATTGAACTAGAAAGGGTTAAGAGTCATGGAAATTGAACTTGAATTAATCGGGCACAAATTCTAATGCCTTGAATGTTAAAACTAAAGTATCACACAGTATGATAGAAATTAAAATAATATTGCGACGAAATAAATTAATTAGAAGCGTATAGTAAAAATCTTTTACGATACGCTTGTTTTGAAACACTCTCGAGGAATTCGTTATACTTGTTTGCGTGGATAGTTCATTATCCAACAAGTTGAATAAATAATGCGTAGAACAGGAAACAAAATTAACCTCATTGACAATTGATGGAACGGAACATTACACAACTGTGCG
Source organism: Habropoda laboriosa (assembly GCF_001263275.1). Lineage (NCBI taxonomy): Eukaryota > Metazoa > Arthropoda > Insecta > Hymenoptera > Apidae > Habropoda > Habropoda laboriosa. Next base: position 21,257 of record NW_017100493.1, on the reverse strand, counting down.
TCTATTAATAATCTGTCAGGTCGGAAAATGACGTCGAAATTCGAAGAAAATTTTCATAACAGATTTGTAGACTCTAAATTGGTACATAATCGACTCCAAGAATAAATGTTGGTGCTCTTAAATTGGCGTTTTTACGTACAATCTATGAACAACTCGAACGAATTTTAATGAGAATAAACCACGCTTCCGGTTATTAAAAGAGAGATTACCGTTGACCTGTATTTATCAATTTTCCCATTATTTTAGTCCTTCTTTATGAAGCTAATACATGTTGACCAAAGATGGACCAACAAAGTAATAAAAAAAAAAAAAGAACAGCAAACGCCAACACTTCAGTTTCATACGATAATAGTTTCGTTTCATCTACAGAACACAAAGCGCTTTTATAGAAGAACTATCATTTGAAGCTTTCTCCCCCATGTAATTGCTAATCGAGTAACGTGATTTTTAAATTATTTTTACTTAAGCGTCGCGCAGCTTCGTTTCAAACAAGATAAATTGTTTTTCTTTCAACAAAGTTATAACTCGAACACGCTAAGCGGATTCTATGTTTGGTAAAACGTAAATATGTGTGATATAAAAAAGGATTAAAATATGCATATACGATCCGATAAAAAGATCATGGTTGATCAAATGAAGGTAATTGAACATTTAAAGAATAAATAACTTGCTTTGAATTTAAAAGAAAATTCTTCCCTTACCTATGATAACTGTAAAAATTATGAAGAAACTCTTCATTGCGAAAGTGCTACCTGGAACTGTCAGAGGTTGCGATGACTCGATGACACGGACGTGACAGCGATGAGCATACAACTGATGTACACGACGTTAATCTAGCTAGATAGCCCCGAGATTACACGAGACCTTACTGTATGAGATTTACTTTGTGCATTGTGCTATGCATTGTGATTACAACGCGCATGCGCACCAATTAACCCCTATTTGCATAAAAAAATTAATTCGGTATCAAAATAGGAGTCTGTATTACTGGACAGGCGATACTGCCCAACTTTTAAGCAGAGATTGGTAAAATACTATTTTAAATAGTAAATAGTAAATAATCCTATTCATTTTAAAGTATACCTACATACAACTTTGAAAATGAAATATTTTAGCTGATACGGCAAGTTTTTAAAATAGTATTTGAAAATAATATTTTATTTGAAGAATATTGAAAATATTTGAATTTTATCGTGAAATATCTTATTTATTTTCATTTATTTCCTTTACTTTGAATATTATTGCTGAAAATAATGATTCGCATTCAATACGCATTGAGCGAGTACACAGAGTGTCCCGTAACATCTCGAACACCCGGAAATGGGGGGTTGCTGGGGTGACTCTGAACAACTTTTTCCTTTACCAAAATGTTGTTTGAAGCTTCGTTTTTGAATTATTAACGAAAAACACTGGCCAATCAGCCCCCAACGTTGGGTTGTCGAAACGATAGAGGAGTGGTTTAAATGTAGCAATTGTGTGTTTCTCAACGACCTATGTAATTAACGTCCCTGAGCGCGGGCTCTACGCGCGCTCTGATTGGCCAGTGTTTTTCATTAATAATTCAAAAATGAAGCTTCAAACAACATTTTGGTAAAGGAAACAGTTGTTCAGAGTCACCCCAGCAACCCCCATTTCCGGGTGTTTGAGGAATTACGGGACACCCTGTATAATAGTATATAATAGCTGAATTGAATAGTTTTACACTCTGCACTAACTCGACTGTCACTTGAATTCTGTTGTTTAATAGAGAAAAATTTTCCATCTAAAATTAATGGAATTTTTTCACTAACACTCTCTTCTACAATAATATCTTCTCTTAAACTATTAGAATTTGTCGACATATTTTATGGTTTTAGGTAATATGTGTTTTCAATTTAAATTTTACAAATATTCAAATCGCTGTACTCTATTATATGCGAATAGTCGCAGTTAAACAGAAAATAAAACTGTGCCAAATGTTGTAGCTTCTTATATTAAATGTAGGTACCATTTCTTCTTAGAAATATTAGATCATCCCATAAGTCCTCACGTTAATTTCTTTCAAAACCTCCACGATAGAAATTCTTAGGTTTTAGGTCAAAGAATGAGTCGAAAAAGCCGCATTACTTGTGGGATGACCCAATACTTTAAACAACATTAAAGTGTTTTATTTTATGCCAGATTATTAAAATAAAATGTTTTATTTTATGTTTCAGATTATTAAAATAAAATA
>NW_017100493.1:16505-18959 GCF_001263275.1 Habropoda laboriosa | reverse complement strand
ACATTTATCCAAATCGCGATACTTTGTCTATTTACCACTTGCACAAAGAATCAAACTATTCACTTCATAAAGAAAAACTTCATTTCGTTTTCTAACAGTGGCACGTCTGTCTCTTTTTTTTTTTTGACAAACCCCGTACTCCATTGTTTGTACAAAAACAAATATATTTTATTTGAATCATTTACACCAATTTAAGAAAATCAAATACCGAATTCGTCGTTTTATTACACTTGCAACTTACTCTCACCGCTTAAAAGTTATTTATTGCACATATAAATACTTATTTCAGTGCCTAATATGTTCATTTTAACACATTATCAACAGAATGAATGGCAGTTGAACAGATGTCTAAGATTGCTGAAAAGATTTTTAAAATAATAGGCAAAGAAACCTATGTTAAAATTAATAACACACAGTTGAACGATGGTTCGTTATATCTGACAATATTTGGTAACGAAATTTCTTAGAATAAAATATAAGCATGACATAACATACGTTGCGAATGGTAGAAACGGTAAATCTTCCCAGTCTGTTAAGTAACTTCTAAATTATACATCGTATGAAAAATTCTTACATAAAAATTGAATTACATAAAATTGAATGGTTACAAGACGGGCGCTAGATTGTATAAATAACTTTTTCATAAATGACGTAATTGGGTGGATTTAAAGATCAAATTATTTGTTTTTTTTTCATAAAACGTCACAGTTTTCACAATTAAGTTTTAAAGAATATCGAATTCTAAGTAAAATTATGTTAAACTATTACCGGCCCTAAGCACAATAGGTAACGCGATATTTTTCTTGGTTTCTTAAAAATTTGATTTACATAAAATTATCAAAAATTCCAGTAAAACAGCGGTAATATTTATATGATAATTATGTATGATATGTGATAATATGGTATTCCCCCTTTTCTTTATCCTTTTTATACCTTTCCATATAAATCTATATTAACCCTTCGTAGGCAATCTGGATCGTTGAGGACCCAAGCGAAATTTCATTCTTGTATTTCTTCGAAACGAATTTTTGTTTTCGACTTTGATAAGTATATCAGAATTTTTTCAGATTTTTTAGACTTGGACATAAACGGCCCAGTTTGTCTGCGGAATGTAAAAAAATATGTTTGCTTACAGAGGGTTAAAATAGACGATGATATATTTTTCTGCGAGGAAAATTAGCAACGAAATTTTGTAAACCTGTGAGTTAAAGTGAACATCGTTTGTTTAAATCGTCATGTGAGACAACTGGATAGTTGCACGCGCGATACCGTTTTTTTTTTTTAGAAAGTTATCACAGAACATGCAACAAATCGTAATATGAATCAAATTAAAGTTACATGTGCACTATCGCTCGAAAGTTTGGAACGTGTTATGATTTCAGAACAAACAAAGTTTCCCGTAAGTAAATAAGTGTTTTATTGAAAATATTATTCTGCCATAGCAATGAAACTGTACGTAATTACAATAGAAGGTGAAAATTATAATTATTTTGCACTTATAATTTAGAAAAACGGTATAAATTTAAAGAAGCGTTTTTTTCGCAGAAGAATCCTCTTGTGTTTTATACGACCGCTTCACATAATTTCGCCCAAGCTATCAAGATCTATTTTAGATGTTCGGCACTCTTTTTATATTCCTGTCCAATTCATCCCACAGAAACTCAGTCGGATTAAAATTTCAACCTTACATCGTACTTGTGTAATATTATTTTAACGTATAAGTATAACATTTCTACTACAAGTACTGCATAAACTCAGTCGGATTAAAATTTCAACCTTACATCGTACTTGTGTAATATTATTTTAACGTATAACATTTCTACTACAAGTACTGCATATATACACTACCGGCCAAGAGTTTGGAATCACCGAGCATTGCAATTTGCACAAAAATTTCCAGAAAAAAGTCAACGACTTTGAGAATTTTTAAGAACTTTGGGATAAATTGATAAAGGTAGAATTGAGATAAACTTCAAATCTATAAAAAATTAGCAGCAGATTTAATATTGATGAAAAGTGGGAGGTGATTCCAGACTTTTGGCCGGTAGTGTATGTATGAAAAAAATTTTGTCCGAATAACAAATAGCGCTGTAAACTTTTGGTACTTAACGAAGTTCAGAGTGATAAAGCTATTTCCCTTGATAGTATATTCTTACTTACCTGAATGAAAGAACGTCAAGAAGGAAATAAAATATTTTAAGTTCATTTCAAATGTATGCACAAATAATAGAATCGGTGTTTTCGCCCAGTGATACTACGTGGACGATAATCTGCACACAACTGACCTTCCTCACAAAATTTCACAGTAACAACCAACATATTCAACCACAGAGTTTGCACCGGCCACTACTGAATTAATAGACTATGCTTTTACTATCCGTATGTTGGTGCAGATATAGACACCGGGCACGCATGTAGATATTTCAATGGCTTTATTACATGTAGAACAAAGGA
>NW_017100493.1:0-16443 GCF_001263275.1 Habropoda laboriosa | reverse complement strand
AATATTGTAAGGAATTAACTAAATAAATATTAACAACATAACGTGAGATTGTACTATGTGCATTAATAACAGAAAAAAAGCGAAAAATTATTATTCGCTCGCATTTGAAAAATTTGAAATAACTGTACAATCTGTTGTATAATAAAAATTTTTTCAAAACCTTTGAGACAGTAGAAGCTTGAAGAGTCATGGAAATATTGGCAAATGAGTTCTTCGTTTTACTTACGCAGCTTAGTTTCTAACCTTTGCACAATTAAAACAGAATCTTTCGAAAAGTTACTACTTATATTTAGGATGTTCGAATAAGTGGGAAATGATCAATTCGAAAAAATAAATCGACAAGCTTAGAAACGTGAAGAACGTTTTAGGTTAGAAATAATAATGTATGTATGTACACTACCGGCCAAAAGTTTGGAATCCAGAAAAATGTCAGCGACTTTGAGAATTTTTTATCATTCGAATCAATTGATATGAGATAAATTGATAAAAGTAGAATTGAGGTAAACTTCGGATCTATAAAAAATTAGCAGCAGATTTAGTATCGATGAAAAGTGGGAGGTGATTCCAAACTTTTGGCCGGTAGTGTACGTCCGGGAGCAATAATTGTACAAAGCAGATTTTTAATAGTCAGATTACGTTATTATTCTTATTTGTTAATATTATGTATAACAGGCGCAAATAAAAATTGGGATCTTGAAAACAAGAAAAACTTTACTATTCTAATTCTCCTGCGTATACCCTGCTCGTACGACTACAATTTTATGCACATAGCAAAACAAAGTAGAATAAACATTATTGACATTTTCAAATTCTCAATGAATCTTATTATTTAGATTTTCTCGTGTAGTTACGTAACTCAATCAAGAAAGCGTTTATAAATATGTGAAAAGTACGTTCATAATGTAACTACAACTTCATAGTTATAAATATATACATATTTTATGAAAATAGTATAAATCTTTTTCATTTATAAATTGTAAATATATCGTTTGATGGTAAAATAATAAACTTCATTAATGGAAATAATTTGCGTAAATCGGAAAAAAATTATTGACATGAATTCAGAAAGAATGTCTCATACAGGTCACAGATAGCCAACGCTTTCTGAACTATCCACAAGTCCGCCGTTCGAGAGCTAAAATATTTTTAGATACCCAAGCATGAGGACGACTAATACGTAATCGAGCACTTCATTTTTTCTGTGTTGTAGGTTGAATGCTACATAGAAAGTAGTTATTGAAATTATTTTCTTTCCGACAGAATCAGCTTTGATTTCTAAAATTTTTCTCTTAGAACAACTATGCATTTACATGCATCTACGTACACGTACATACATATCGTATCGTGTCTCGAATTATAGACGCACGCGCGCGCGCTCTTGTACCTACGTCTTTCATGAGAAAAACGAAAAATTGGAGTCTGTAGACCATGTGTTCCCTAGATCCCGAACAGAGACGTTGCTCGGCTTGATGATTGATAATATAAAAGGTATTTAACACGTTCTTCTTTCCGAGCTTCTCCTTTCTTTCATTTGTGTTCAAACAAAAATGTAACTCACACTTTGACACTATTTAACAACGTTTTAAACGTGTTCACGTGTCATCCTCTTTCCACGAGTGTCTCATGTCTTTAATCGGACTAATTGTGAATTCATCAAACCTTTCAAGACAAATTCATTTAGTAATCAAACGAACTAACCTCCAAACTGAACAAAACAAAGATTTTGATAGTTTTCCAATTTTAATAAAAAAATTAGTCCACTGCTAATTATTATCAATTTTCTTCCACGAGAAACTGTGAAAACGCATTTCTTTCTTCGCTGATAACTCGGGAATGACGAGAAATGTAAAGACACGTTCGTAGAAACGTTAAAATACAAATCGAGTGTTTTTTTTTTTTTATGTCATGCGACAGTTTTTGGGGGGGTTTTAAATGTTCGTTCGACAAAATTCATTTGTTGCTGATTGAACATGATGCGCAGATTGCATTCCGAGTGTTGCAATTACATCGTAGAAATTACATTATAGGGAGGAATACACGAATAGATAAAATTTCAATACCTTTCCTTGAATTATAGTACACATTGAGTAGAGAACGATCTTCTTAAGAGAGTTTTACACAATTATCTTCAGTACCACAGAAATTATAACTAAACTGACCAGATATTCTGAAGGCAAATTCGTGACATTTTCGAAAAAGGATATATCTCGTAGCTGCAGTGAAATAAAAATGTTATATTCAACGAATTAGTAAAAATAAACAAATCAAACTCTCTACATTTTTGTTATTAAATGTAATGATTGCTTAATACTTAAGCAGCTAATACTTAAACAGTGGTTACACGTATTCATTTGAAGAAGAAATCGCCTTCGATAATTCGTTATTATTTAAAATTTCTTCATAAGACTGTAATATCTAATCTAAAGTATCTAATCCTAATTGACTTTCTTCACTGTTCAAAGTTTACTTATTACTGAAGAAACTCTTTCAACCGGTGCATTTCTATCAGGGACACGTAAAAAATATTCGATTACTTTAATTGTGTACTTTTTTTGTACACTTAGAGTTGTCTTTCTTAAAATCAGTAGAATACTCAGTACAAAATTGAAATCAGTACATCTGCTCACTTTAATTATTACACAAACAGGACTTTTTGTGAATCAAACAAGACGAACAGGCCATTCGTCAAATCCTACATGTTTCACTATTGAAAATTCATCAAATGTATGAATAACGTTGACCACTTAGTCAACCCTTTATGGGCCGAATATTTTTCTTGACTGTAAAAGAATTTATGTAACGTAAAATTAGCAAATATCGACCTATAAATACAGAATAACAGTGAATTCAGCAGTTTCGACAATTTTATCATAACGAATACATATTGTAACTTTGAAGTAACAACGGTTATCAAGAAAGTTACTGGTTAATAAGGAGACATTGTACAACAAGACGTTTATGCCATTTTGTGGAAGAAAGTTCAATTATTTAATAAAATATCGATATATTAGTATGTGACTTGAAAGTTACACGGGCCCATAGAGGGTTAAACAGGTTTTGTCATCGAATTGGTGATAGGTATTATTATTATTGCAAATTATTAAGCCCTCTGAAAGTGTACGCATTGCATAACAAGAAAAGATAAGACAAAAAACGAGCTACACATTTTTAATCCTTTTCCCTTCTTCCCCTTTTCCTAATAGTTTCCTAAAAGAAATTCATCGTGCATGTGTATCTTGCATTTTTCTTCATATCTAATTTTGTCCTCTTTTCTTTACCAATCGTCTTTCCTCTTTCTTACACTCACATTGGGTTATTTTTTAGCGCGATATAATAGTTGTGCGTCTATGATTTTACCGAGGGGAATCCGAAATATCTTGGAGCGTGTGTGTTACGTGTGTAGATAAGAGCAATAAGCCACGCCAAGAAGAGAGTGAAACGGGAAAAGGAGAGAAGGATAGAACGTAACATGAAGCAGTGGCTTCGGACGGAAATAGAAAAGCGGCACGAAAGTCATTTAGTGCCGGCAAACGTGAAACTCCCCCAGTTCCAAATACTATTGCCCGATTTCAATTCTGTGCACAAATAAGATGACTCGCATTCCAATGAGGTCCTCCCTGAGAAGCCGAGATTCCAATTCAACATCGACCGATACAGATCCGAAAAAACGCATAAAGAACTGTTGCCGAAAATTGGTCGCGTTTATGTGCACTCAGGTCGGTGTTGGCGGACTCGTGGTCGGTTACGCCATAATAGGTGCATTGGGCTTCATGATGATCGAGACTCAAGGGCAAATTCCCTCAACGGTCTGCATCCGAGGATTAATCAGAAAACAGTATGCCGAGGAGCTGTGGTTCAGCACCGCCAGCAATCAAACTGTAAACGTGTTCGATAGAAGAACGTTTCACATGGTGTCTAACCGAATCCTGCGCCGTTACCAAGACGACTTTACCAGTAACTATGGGAAAGAAAATTGTAGCGGTCTGACAGCGACCGATCTTTGGTCCTTCCCAGCAGCCATGATGTTTTGTCTTTCTGTGTTCACGATGATTGGTTACGGGACTCTAGTGCCGCAAACTGCATGGGGAAAAGCTGTCACCGTTATTTACGCTGTGTTGGGCATCCCTCTTTATGTCCTGTATTTCCTTAACATGGGGAAGATATTGGCGCAAACGTTTCGTTCGCTGTACACATGGTTATACGAATGCACGGGCAAACGAAAGCCTGGACAAAGAATCACGGTACCGTCGACAGCTTGCCTTTGGGTGATCTTTGGATACGTCTTGGCTGGTTCCATAATGTTCGCCGAGTGGGAAGGATGGAATTACTTAGACAGTGCCTACTTTTGCGTGACATCGCTGTGCAAGATTGGAGTGGGTGATCTTGTTCCTGGTTGGACGCACGGGGATTTAACAGCTGACAGCCAGACGAAATTAATTATCAATTTTGTGTACTTGTTACTTGGTATGGGGCTTATCGCTATGTGTTACGACTTAATGAAGGAAGACGTTTATGTCAAGGCTAGGGAAATGAAAGCGCAAATCCTACAGATCGTGGATGTTACTCATTACCAGGTAGAAATGTGCTGTAAACTGGAAGTGCTAGATTAACGCAACTTTAATGAATCTCTGCCTGCACCCCACCAACACTAATCATATGTACATTGTATGTACGTCGTATATTAACATAAAATCTATGATACTGCAAATTCCAAAATATTCGTTTGTATTTTTGTATTCCAATTTCGTTCAGTAAAACAAATACAAGTTCCAGAGGTATATAATTTTAATAATATAGTCTGATTTATGTATACAGCCCTGTAACACTTTAACGAATATTCCTTTTTCCCTTTGAATGTTTTTACAATTGTTCAGATTAAGATTTTACATTTACATAAGTCAAAAATATTGTTTCTGAATGTCATTATCACACAACGTTATAAGTATGTGAAGCTTTGGTGCGAATAAAACACTATTATAGATTGGCAAGTAAATAAAGCTACAAGAATTGGACTGATATGATAATGTTAGTATTGTTACTGCCACAAAGTAAGTTGTGAATTTATGTAAATATTACATAATTTAAATGGACGATGATGCATATACCTTAAGCAACAAAGTATAATCAGCAGAAGAAATACGATCAGATGAAGTTAAGTATGTTCCGAATGTTTAAACAATGAATTAATAGAAATGTGAACAGATGGGAATTCAAAACCTCAATACAAGCCGTATGAAGGATTCCACAACTTCGTTTGGTTCCTGTTAAAGCATGTACGAGTAGTGTTCCGACAAGTCTAAATATTATCGTATCAACTAGTGCTGGGCGCAGACGAGGTATAGTCGGTGGAAGCGATATACACTGCCACTTATGGAAGTATGGACACTTCGCCAAAGGAGGATTTTTTGATGAAAATCAAACTATGCATTATTTATGCATAATTCGTTAATTTTATGTTCATCGAACAAAGAACTGACCAAAAATAAAATTATATCGTATTAAGCAATTTCTGCATTTATTTTTTCTTTTAATTTTCAAGTGTCCATACTTCCATGAGCGGTAGCGCACATAGTGAGGTCGTAAAATCAGACAAACATCAAAGTGCACGTAATCCAAGTGTCAAAACAGCAATTCCATAGAAATAAGGAGCTCAAATCTCGCTCAGGATTGCTCTGTTGCTTCTTCTATTGGGATGTATTTAAAAAATTTGTCTGCGCCTTAATCGTTCACAGCTGTTTAATACCGTATGTCTTAACACTTTACCGACCGGGGAGTCTATTAACCCTTTAACCTATAACAACGTGTCAGACTCGTGGCAGAGATTCTGGTGAAGATGTGAGAAAAATAGTTATATTAGTAAGAAAAATTCATCGTGATCTTAGATTTCGTTTGAATTCGTAAGACTGAGGATTGCTAAATGTAATTAATCTGTAACAGATTAGCTTTTGTTACCCGATACAGCACTAAAACAGTAAATGGCTGACGCTTAGATGCACAGTCAGAAAAGAAATCATAGGTTAAGGGGTTAATCGGCTTTTTACTGCCAACGTTTATCGCCCTTTAATGTTATTGAATTTAATTACCCTGTAACAAGAGAAAGCGAACGATATAGTAAGTACTCTCACGAATTTCGATTTAAAATTTGTATAGTGCAACGACAGTCGAAACCGAGCCGGTGTTAACGATGTATCCGCGCCCGAATGGGCCGGTCGGGAGTGCGTAGTAAGTTCAACCACGAGCGGTCGGTAAAGTGTTAAATGAAAGATTGTAAGCAGAAATGTTTAAATATCAATTCACAAATAACATATGGCCTAATGTTTTCATTTATGACCTCGCTCCATCGCTCCTACCAATTATACAGGGTAATTCTTATAAAGTGACCGAATGAGTTTTCTCCAAAATGGAAAGAGGCACGAAAAAATCGATCAAACGAGAAATGTTCTGTTCCAGGGGGGAAATCTTTTGATGTATGCGATGGCGTTGTAGGTGGAGAGATCTAGGTGATCTCAAGGTCAACTGAATTTTTTTAATGGGACCCTATATTTTCTCCTCTATAGTCTGATAGTGTTCTGCGTGATGAGTTCATCAACCACGGCACAAGTTCATCTAAGGTCATGCAAGGTCACACAGAGCCAAAAACTTTAACTATTATGCTTTGGGAAGATAACGTATTTATTAGTGCGTTATTATAATACATCAAATGCTAAAGTTTCCATTGCGAATTATCGAATTAATTCGTGCCATTCCAGCTGAAGTTATCATGAGAGCTGTAAACTCTTTTTCAAATAGAATTAATCTTTGCAAACAAGCGGAAGGCAACAATTTTGAACATTTTATGTCATAACGCGTTAATAAACACGTTATGTTCCCGAAGCATAAAAGTTCGAGCTTTTGACACTGTGTGACATAGCATGACCTTGGATGAACACTATCAGACTGTAAGGGAAAAAATATAGGGTCCCGTTTAAAAAAATTCAATTGGCCTTGAGATCATCCAGACGCCTCCACCTACAACACCACAGCATACATCAAAAGATTTCCCCCCTGGAACAGAACATTTCTCGATCGATCGATTTTTCCGTATCCCTTTCCATTTTGGAGAAAACGAATCGGTCACTTTATAAGAATCACCCTGTATAGGATAGACCAGAGCCTATCTCGAAGTTCCTCTATGTGAAGTGGTCAGACAAACTCGAGCACGGAGCAACATTCGAGCAGTAAGTCACGCCGACTCGAGCAACAATCCTGTAGAGGGATACTATATACAGGGTGTTTCGTAAATGCATGCCAATACTTGAGCGGGTAAATCTGCAAACTAAAACAAGTAAAAAATGTCACATGGAGTTATGAATGATTGAAGAAAATGTCCCAAGCCTTAGTATGTCTCGACCTTATCTAATGTTTATAAATAATATCCATCGATAGAAGCAGATAAAACTTCGGGCAGTCGGTGCCTTATTCTCGCGAATTAATTAGTGTTCCAAAAATTGTGTATGCAACGCAAGTGAATAATGTGCAAGATCAGCAAGAAAGGATAGAAAATGGATTTCAGACTATTCGAAGGATACCTGGTATTTTCCAGCGAATGCGGAACTCACTGCTACAGCGTGCAGTAGCGTGTGTTGAGTAGCGTTTTCTTTAATTATCCGTAACTCGAAAACGAAGATACATATATCGGACATATGTCCGTATGATATTTTTCACTTGTTTTAGTGTGTAGATTTACCCCCTGAAGTATTGACATGCATTTACGAAACACCCTGTAATGTTGCAGCGATCTCTTGGCCTGGAAAAGCAGTAGTGATCAATGATCACTAATCATACGTGCTGAAAAAAGTAACCAAAGGTGTAAAACACCTCACGAACACACCAACACATGCCTACTTTACAAGCTCACTCCCAAGTCAGCAAGAAAGGATAGAAAATGGATTTCAGACTATTCGAAGGATACCTGGTATTTTCCAGCGAGTGCAGAACTCACTGCTACAGCGTGCAGTAGCGTGTGTTGAGTAGCGTTTTCTTTAATTATCCGTAACTCGAAAACGAAAATACATATATCGGACATATGTCCGTATGACATTTTTCACTTGTTTTAGTGTGTAGATTTACCCCCTGAAGTATTGACATGCATTTACGAAACACCCTGTAACGTTGCAGCGATCTCTTGGCCTGAAAAAGCAGTAGTGATCAATGATCACTAATCATACGTGTTGAAAAAAGTAACCGAAGGTGTAAAACACCTCACGAACACACCAACACATGCCTACTTTACAAGCTCACTCCCAAACTACCCTTGTTCTCCACACCATTCACGATTGTCGACGTCACTTGCTCTTAGCTTTATTTGTGTAGTGCTCGCGAGCAACAGTAAGCACTCTTGCTCTCAAAACGTCTGCCTGAGCGGCCCCGGAATACACCAAACATAGGCGATTTAAACCCTTACGCTGTCTAGCCTCTCTACCTCGCACATGGGTCCCATGGTGGGGCAATCTATGTGACACTTCATAAGTCTCACCAATTTTTGTCGAAAGCCTAGAACTAACACAAATTCACAGCGGCGATGGTTCTATGTGAAATGGTATCGTATGCCATCCGCCATCATACAAATCGTACGCTATTTCACATAGAAGCACCGCCGTTGTGCATTTGTGTTAGTCTGAAATTTGGCAAAGATCGATGAGATGGATGTATTGACCGGCAAAGCCAACTTGAAGCTTCATGAGGACCTTAGGGTTTAGGAGTGGAAGATATATGTAGAAGAAATTGTGACGTCTCGCAATTAATCGACTCGTAACAGAATCGTCTAGAAATGAAGTGCAACGAGGTCGGCACATACTGATCGGCAAAGCAACGATGAGGCTTCTGACTCTTCGGTCCTACAGGGCCACCATATGAGGGGAAGTTGCAGTGTAGGTGAATGGTTTAAGACTAAATGGTTTTCAATCAGCTGTCAATAATAAAACAATAGGAAAGTTTCAAGATTATATCGTTTATTAAAGGTATTGCGTGAAAATCGCAGAACGTGAGGAAGTCTCGGCAGTTGACACGTTCCCTGCCACCGAAGCAGCGTGCTATGAATTTTCTGGCGTTAGCGAACGTGTTAAAAACAATCGAGGACTATGACCGCCATCGACAAGGGAAGAGAATAGACAAAATGAGAGGAAGCGAGATGGGCATAGTGCACCAAGCAGCGACAGTTAAGACCCGGCACTTGACATGGATATCGCCTGCGTTGCAATGAATCATCCAATATAAAAAATTTCAATTTTTCTAATACTCATCTTATCTTTATGAAAATAGTACCAATGAATTCGTGATATTCTCCCAAACAAAATGAATCCAAACACGATATAAATCAGAGTAGTTTTACAAAGTGACCAAATTAAATATGTATTCTGAATTTTCAAGTATGCTTTAAGAGCGATCACTGTTAAAGCTAGTCTGATTTATATCGTGTTTAAACTCATTTTCATCGGAAGAACCTCATCAATCCACTGGTACAATTTTTATAAAAATAGAATGAAAATTATAAAAATGACTACTGATCGCGCGCCCGACATTAATGTGGTAGGCTGACTATCAGCGAAGACTTAAGAGTAAGTGTTATAGTCTTACTTTACCACTATTAGCTGATTAATAGTGCGATGTTACAATTTCTCCTGCATCTCCCTCTTTTATATCCTACGTCTCGCTTAAAGTTTCAGCTTTGCTTTGCCGATCTGTAGACTTTACCATCTTTGGTGGTTAGATTGAATATAATTCCTAAACTCACCGCTCCAAATCGTAGAGGGCATAACAAAACCTCTGATATTTTTACACGATCGGTATTTCAGAACGTGAGACACGAATCCCATAAGATAATTGGTCTATCCTATACCACAGACGTGGTACAGAATACACCTAATGTATTTTTGTGTTCAACGTTTTAAAATACCTAAAAAAAATCAGAGTTTTTGTTATGTCCTCTACGGTATAAAACGGTGAGTTTAGGAATTACATACAATCCAACCATCAAAGATGGTAAAATCGACAGATGTAAAAAATCCTCTTTTATTAAATTTGCATTAAATTTGCGGGATTGCGTGGGTAGAATTGTTCAGGATCTTCTGACAGCAGTAGAACACGCGTATGTGATAAATCATCTACTAATAGACAATTGCGTTACTTTCTTATTTGTAATTTCATAGTTACGTTTAATTCCAATTCCAACCACTACTAATGCTGTAATCTTATTCTATACTGAATCGGTAACGTTGGTAGCAACACAAAAATGATAAGGGTCTTCTCGGCCTTAAAGCACCGAACAAAAAATCCCATAATATGCAATGTCTATCCTGACCTCGTTTGTGGTTCTAGAATCCCGGGAACGTGTAACAAAAAAATTCATTGGATGAGTGATCTACTCGTCTGTAGTGATAGGTCTATTCTTTATTTTATCTAGGGTGGCATTTTACAGGTGCTGATTTTACCAACTTCAATGGTTCGGTAAAATATAGTTCCTAAAATCACCACTCTAAATAGTACAAGTCCGAAAAACATTAATTTTTATCAGTCCGTATAACAGAAGTTCTATAAAACGTTAAATCTATGCTACATTTCGCATTGCTCGAAATTCATGAAATACATAGATAGTAGTGAAGATTTATTATATCAAAATAATAGTTTATGTAAAATAGCTGTGAAATTGTGTTGAATATAGTGATAAAATATTATTATAAAACATTTACTAAATAATAATAAAATCTTTAATGAATATTATCGTTAAAAATTACGAATAGTGTTATACAAATGGAATTAGTTCGATATGTTCAACGACCACACTATGTGTTTTTATCAAAGTTTTTAAATTTATTTTCTCATCATTACCCTGTAAAGCATATACATTCGTATACACCTACGACGATTATAAAACAAGAAACAATAAATAAGATACAACAGTTATCTTTACTTAATTTTAGTAATGATTATAGTCTTTCTATCCTAGAAGCTACACTTATTTTTACAGAAGACTTACGTACTACGAAAATTAATGAAAACATTGAACCTATGTATAGTCCATTTGA
The DNA here is from genome assembly GCF_001263275.1 of Habropoda laboriosa. NCBI lineage: Eukaryota > Metazoa > Arthropoda > Insecta > Hymenoptera > Apidae > Habropoda > Habropoda laboriosa. The sequence continues at coordinate 5,380 of NW_017100493.1, read as the reverse complement.
AAAGGAATTAATTCCTTTAAGAGATGATAATGTGGAAAGTAACACATCTAGACAGGAAGTTCTAAAAAATGCTTCTGTCTTAGAAGAAGAATATTTTGTAGCACCATTGAAAAATATTATAAAAGCATCATGACCATAGTACATATACTGAAAGAGTTAAGTGAGCATTTTATTAGTTTTACAGAACATGGATTTATGTATGGACCTCAAGGTAAAATGTTGCTAAGAAACCTTGAAGAACATTGGTTTTTACATTGTATTACAATGTCACGCTACAATATATTTCTATCAGATGAATTTAACAATACCATAGATTTTATTACAAAAACTGGAATGAGTAACATACCATTTGGATTAGCAACGATAAAAAAATCAAAACACTCTTGGAATCAGAGTGTATCAGTTATACAAAAATTAAATTACCATAAGACTGCTGAAATAGCTATCTTTAACAATAATATAGAAACAGAAGATTTATTTCATAAAATACAGAAGGAACGAAAAATTTGGTGGCGTAGATTAGCACAATGTCCTTCTAGATTTAAACTCACAGAAGCAAAAAAAATAAAAAGTCTTGATACAGTAGATATTAAAGCACAATTTTCATTTGGCAGTATTACTGTAGAAAGAATAACTTGTCATACCGATGTCCAAAAATTGTTCTCTCAGGTGCCTTTTTTCATTCATGGGCTTTAATTTGCACAACATTAAACCTAAGAATTACGACTAAGAATTACTTTCATAGATTATTTTATTTTCAGGTTGATAGTAAAAAAGATTTTGCCCATATACAAATGGTTGAACATATGATGTCTTTAGATTGGGGTACTTTAGCACTACTTTCTGATGCTCATGATACGAATAAATCAACTAAAATGCATATTCATTCCATGTTAGCACCACATAAAGTTGCCTTTCATATAAAAAGATCAAATAATGAAGTGAATGCTCAAAGTGATGATTTAAATCGCTTTGTACTTTACTTAAATAACATGCTGAGAACAAAAGGTCTGAATACTCTATTAACCACCTCGGAACAAATTATAGATACATGCTTGGTTCCATTCATAGTTTTAGTTGATACGACTAGTCTAGAAAATGGCATTGTACATGTAAGGGATAGATCGACAACTCTTAGTGAAGCAGTACATATAACTGATTTAGTAAAGTATCTAATTATGCGATGTTAATCAATGTTTAATTTCATATGAATAAAATTTGTATATCAAAAATTTAAAATACCTTATCAGTACAATTAATTTCTAATTCCTAAAAAATATAACAAATTTTGGAATCACAATGTCATAACCTTCATTTCCAATTATTTTGTATTTAATATTATTTATCAATTTAATGAATGAAATAAGTATTATATATCATTCTTACAATATATCCTTTAAAGATGTAATGTAATAATGCTGAAAAATTAATGACAATAACATTCTAAAATATAAATGTAACCACATGGAATAAAGATGAAAAAATATACAGATATTTAGTGATGTTCAAAGTACAAGAAATTGGAATGCTTTACAATTAATAAAATGTATACTTTGTACACGAGCATTCCTTGATTTGTTAAATATTGCCAAAATTTAGATAAATTCAGTTAATAATATCACTCAAAGGAGCAATATAAATTTTTCAAATCATAATACTTTTAAACAGCTAAGCAGGTAGTTGTAACTTCTTGCCTTTGAGTACTTTGGTAATATAGAGGTAGAAAAAGTCACAATAAAGAACTGTTTGTACTAAACCAGCAACTATAGCAATTAAGTCATAATGATCTTCTGCATAGTAACGATACTCCCAATTTAACAGATACAGGCCCCTATAAGATCCCAAAGCGAAAAGATAATGACTTGTAATACTCTCTGCTTCTCCTGTTTTTGATACCAAAAATAATTGTGGTAATATTGCTACAGATTCCAAATAAATGCTCCATGTCCATAAAACTTCCACAAGTGTGAATTCATGATTGATTAATAACGCCAACGTGAAGGCAGGCAAAATTAAAAATTCAATTCTAAAAATAATCGATAAATGTTATTAGGTAGAATTAAAATCTATAAATATTGTTAGTTTAAAAATTATTTACATATTTATATCTAAAAGTATATACTTTACTGTGAAAAACATACCTAAATGTATCGTGATTATGATCATATGTTGCTTTGAATTTCACATACATTAAAAAGACTGTAGCATAAGATGTTGCAATAAAAATTATTTTCATAAATGTATTGTATGCTGAAATATATGTTGTTATCAAGTCTAAGTAACGTGTTGTATACACAATTGCAAATAAAATTTGCGATTTGCCACTAATACCTGCAAAATAAAAATCGGAAATTATTAAAAATGGACTATTATAATGCAATATAATTACTTTAGTGAAATATAAACTATTTTTAATATAACAAATATGTAAGATATATCAATTGTGTATACCGGCACAGCTTCGTGTATTCCATATTTTGAGAAGAAGGATAATAATCGCAAGAAGATGCGATAAGTCACCTAAGAGTCGAAATATGTTCATATTTTCGGTTGTTGAGAAGTAATTTTTATATGAAGATCGAGAAATACTTCACACACCTAAGTCACAAAGCATACAAAATATGACGTGGCTTTGGCTGCAACATCTGCAGATGGCCGACCGATCAACATCATTTTAGTTATATCTTTAATGTTTTCTGTAAACGTATAAAAAATATAATGTATACAAATATTTTATTCTCAGGTTTCAAATCAATATATGCTTTATCGATTGAAAATGTTTAGAACACAAATACTTATTATAATAAAGTGAATAAAAATAACTTAAACATACGATACTTTTGATATATCATTAATTGTCTACAAATTTATATATTGTTCATGTGATATATTTATTACATGCAATCAATCTTTAAGCAAGAATCATTGCTATGATTATTTCAAAATTATATTATTGCAAATGTTCTACTTTATACTAAATTACTATGTATGTTACTATATTTGAATTTTATTACTAGATTACTAAATTTAAGGCTGATGTTTCTCTCACTCACTGAGTTTCATCGATCTATGCCGAAACCCTGGAACTAATACAGACACATAGCAGCGGTGATTCTATGTGAAATGGCATCATACGCCATTCACCATCGAATGCATAGCATGCCATTTCGCATAGAACCATCATCACTGTGTTTGGTTAGTTCTAGGGTTTCGACAAGTATTGTTGAGAGTCAGCGTTCATATAATACTTCACTGCTTTTCCCTCACTACCTACGATTTTTCATTCAAATAGCTGAAATTCCTGTCCGAATAAATGGATTCAATCATATATTTGCTCATTCTTTTGCAGATGGTAAAGTTACACTACCGCTCAAAAGTATCCGGACACTTACGAATTATATAATAGAAACACATAAATGTTACTTAAACATATAAAATAGTAACCAAAATTAATGTTTATTACTTTCTTATGGGATAAGAGACGTTTTAAATTAAAAATTACTTATTTAGAAACTTACCAATACTATAATAAAATTAAATACGCGTTTCGTCGCGTATCCACCGTTATTAAATAGGACTGCTTGCACTAAACGCGGTAATCTTCTTATTAGTTTTTTCATTATTTCTGTGGTGATTTCTTTCTTTCTGGCGTTTCTTCTAAATACTTCCACAGGTCTGTCTGAGATTTTGAGCACTTAGCACGCACTTTTCTGTCCAATTCATCTCATAGTTTTTCAATGGGGTTGAGGTCTGGAGACTGTGGAGGCCATTTCATAATTTTTAATATGTTTTCATTTTGTAATGCTTCTAAATAATCTCTACACAATTTCGCGGTGTGCTTAGGATCATTGTCTTGCATAAAAACTAATTTTGAATTAGAATAAGGAATTTTCTTCCTTAAAGCAATTTCTCGAATTGAATATCCTTCTTCCGCAAGAGTAAGGATACTACCACGTTTTTCTAATGATAATTCTCGGTTCGAATTCATAACTGAACATAAGAAGAGCAACAGACGAATTAAAGCAAAACGGGTGACTGCATAGCGTCAGCTCCATTCTTATCTCTATCGAGAGAGCATAAGCACATCATCGACGGTTTATCAACACTTAATAAGTATCGGAGAACTCTCTGAAATCGATCTGTGTCATAGCAATTAAGTAAACTAAATCTTTAGACCTTCTCAAACAACGAAATCGTCCCATTAGGTTTCATCTTTATAAAACAGGAATTATATTATTGCATTTTTATTATGTAATTTGTACATAAAAATAAATTTTAGTGCGCTACGATACTTTAATATACATAATAATAATAATTACAAAAAATAAAATGAGTGTAAATATTTTTTCTACTAACTTAAACTACATTTTGTAGAGAATAAGGAAGTGTCCGGATACTTTTGAACGGTAGTGTGTCTATTTGAGAGAAACTGGCGCGAGTTACTCTCGGGTATGAATGTAAGTTGTAGTATGTGCCTATTTGATAGCAACTTCGGGAATTTTTACTCTCAGACAGATACCAGAGAACTCTCAGATAGATACTAGAGAACTCTCCGAGAGCTTACTATCCGACAAAACTGTCAGAACCGTGTCCACTTAAAGTTCGCGTATCCCGACTTTCTGTGTGTAGTTGGAAATAAGAGTGAGGTAGAACAGTGATCATGGATGTGCAGAAACTTGGTGCTCTTATTATTGCTTACAAAATCGTACAAAGAAACACAAAACAATGTGGAAAGAAAAATATTTCTCGTAAAAAGTATAATTGATAAATACATTTAATCTAAGGGAAATACTGAAAAAATAAAAGGTTATTTAAATTAAAATAGACTCTAATGCAAATTTTGTATACCAATAAAAAATGAAAATTGACTTTCTTATGTAAATTAAAAGGTAGTTAAAACATACACATATCGCGTATTACATTATTTTTAAAGTACATACATATACAGTAATGTCTCCACAAGTGTCAGTCCGCAAGGAACCTAAACCTGACAATTGTAGAGTCAGGGACTACGTTTTCGAGCCTCGCGCCCGCCTTTGTAGTTTGCCGAACGTAGGACAAGGACAGCGAATAAAAGATAAGGATAAAACGTGAGTCGAGGCAACTGAAAATGACATCAAACGCGACATAATTTGAACAACATTTACTTATTAACACGTTCACTGTCAGGCCAGGTATTTCACTGTATTGAGATAAAACAGACGCCCTGTATTACATTAGATAGAGGCGGCCTACCGTTTGACTGCCAGTTGGACAATTGGCCTGCCGTTTGACTGATACTTGTAGAATCGGCCTTACATTTTTGTTTTTTTTTTTATACGTGGAGGTAGGCCGACATTAAATTAATTACTCAATAAGTATTAATAAGTAAATGTTGTTC
>NW_017100492.1:0-502 GCF_001263275.1 Habropoda laboriosa | reverse complement strand
ATCTTACCTTTTTTTGATACCGAATACAATGGTGTGCTTTGCTATTCAAAGCACAACGGTTCCCGTCTTACTGTTAAACGAAGCGAATATAAACAAATAATGTCGCACGTGGTTATAGAATTACTTCGCGACCTTCGCATATCATACTGGGACGATTCACGTCCTCTAAATGGCGCACGGTTGTGCTATGCATTCTGTACGCCGGCATCGAATTTTCTCTCTACGATGGTGGGGGCAATTACAGATAACTATATATTTCGTCGTTAAAAATAGTATCTATAGCTAAATGTAACCAAGGAAATGTTACCTTTTTTTGGTACCGAACGCAAAGGTGTGCTTTGTTTTTTCATTAGCTCATGCGGTTCCCGTGTTACTGTTAAACGAAGCGAATACACAGACATTACGTCGCACATGATAATAAGAGTTCTACGCGACCTGGCGCATATCATACTGGGACGATTCACGTCCTCTAAATGGCGTACGATTCTGCTATGCATATTAG
>NW_017100491.1:0-2540 GCF_001263275.1 Habropoda laboriosa | reverse complement strand
GTTTCTGTTAAACGAAGCGAATATACACCTATAACGTCGGCTAGGGGATAGTAGTGCTTCGCGCCTTTCACATAAGATACCGCGGCGTTAGTCGTACTCTAATGGTGTAATATTCCGCTATGCATTCTGGACGTGGCGTCGAATTTTCGAACTACGATGGTGGGGCAAAATACGGATAATTAATTATTTCTACGTTAATAATAATACCTAAAACTAAATGTGACCAACGAAATCTTACCTTTTTTCGGTACCGAATACAAATTTATGGTTTGTTTATTCAATAGCTCAAACGTTGCCCTGTTACTGTTAAACGAAGCGAATATACACTTTTAACGTCGCGCTTGGAGATAGTATTTCTTCGCGATATTCGGGTAACGTACCGGTATTGGTAACGTACCGTTTTTGGTACCGAATACAAGTGTGTGCGAGATTGTTCAATATCACACACGGTTGCCGTGTTACTGTTAAACGAAGCGAATATACACCTATAACGTCGCGCTTGGAGAAGATATTTCTTCGATATCTCCACGTAACGTATCGGTACGATACTCATACTCTAAATGGAGTACGATTCTGCTATGCATTCTGGACGTCGGCGTCGAATTTTCGAACTACTTTGGTGGGGGAATATACAGATAATTAAATATTTCGAATTTAAATATTATACCTTCAGATTAATGTATCCAACGTAATCTTACAATTTTTCGACCCCGAATATAAAGGTGTGCTTGGTTATTCAAAGCTCAAACGGTTCTGGTCTTACTGTTAAATGAAGCGAATAAAAACATATAACGTCGGCTAGGCTATAGTAGTTCTTCGCGACTTTCACATAACAAAGAGCGGAAAATATCGTACTCTAAATGGCGTGCAATTCTGCTATGTACTCTGGACGACGGCGTCGAATTTCCGATTGGTGGGGAACATACAGATTATTAAATTTTTCGAATTTAAATATAATTCCTTCAGCTAAATGTAACCAAGGGAATCTTACAATTTTTAGATTCCGATTATAAAGGTGATCTTGCATCTTCAATATCTCACACGGTTGCCGTGTTACTGTTAAACGAAGCGAACATACACCTATAACGACAGCTATGCGATATAGTTCTTCGCGACATTAACATAACCTACTGCGGCAATTGTCGTGGACACTCTAAATGGAGTACGATTCTGCTATGCATTCTGGACGCCGGCGTCGAATTTTCGAACTACGGTGTGGGGGAAATCACAAATAATTAAGTATTTCTTAGTTAGTAATAATTCCATGAGATAAATATATCCAATGAAACCTTACCTTTTTTTGGTACCGAATACAAAGGTGTGGTCTGTTTTTTCATTACCTCAAACGGTTCCCGTGTACCAGTTAAACGAAGCGAATATACACATATAACGTCGCACATGGTGATAGTAGTTCTGCGCGCCCTTCGCAAATCATTCCGTGACGATTCTTTTCCTCTAAATAGCGTACGTTTCTGCTATGAATATTGGACGCCGGTGTCGAATTTTCGAACCACGATGGTGGGGGAAAATACAGATAATTAATTATTTCGACGTTAATAATAATTCCTGAAACTAAATGTGACCAACGGAACCTTACCTTTTTTTGGTTCTGAATACAAAGTTATGGTTAGTTTTTTCAATAGCTCAAACGGTTCCCGTGTGACAGTTAAAAGAAGCGAATTTACGAATATAACGTCGCACATTGTTATAGTATTTCTTCGCGACCTTCGCATATCATATTGGGTCGATTCTATTCCTCTAAATGGCGTACGGTTCTGGTATGCATTCTGGACGCCGGCGTCGAATTTGCGAAATACGATGGTGGGGAAAATACAGATAATTAATTATTTCGACGTTAATAATAATTCCTAAAACTAAATGTAACCAACGAAATCTTACCTTTTTGTGAAACCGAATACAAAGGTGTGCTTGGTTCTTCATTATCTCACACGGTTGCCGTGTTACAGTTAAACGAAGGGAATAAACACCTATAACATCGGCTAGGCGATTGTAGTTCTTCGCGACATTCATATAACGTACTGCGGCAATTGTCGTACTCTAAATTGTGTTTGATTCTGCTATGCATTCTGGACGTCGGATCCGAATTTTCGAACTACGGTGGTAGGGGAAAATAAATATAATTATTTATTTCGACATTAAAAATATTCGATACAGAAATCTTACCTTTTTTTGGTACCGAATACAAAGTTGTGGTTTGTTATTGCTATAGCTCAAACGGTTCCCGTGTTACTGTTAAACGATGCGAATATACACATATAACGTCGCACATGGTTATAGTAGTTCTCCGCGACCTTCGCATATCATAATGGGACGATTCTTGTCCTCTAAATGGCGTACGTTTCTGCTATGCATTCCGGACATCGGCGTCGACTTTCCGAACTACGATGGTGGGGGAAAATACAGATAATTAAATATTTCGACTTCAGACATAATGGCAACAAATAAATAGACCCATACATATCTTACCTTTTTTTGGTACCGAATACGAAGGAGTGGTTTGTTTTTTCAATATCTTACAC
>NW_017100490.1:0-560 GCF_001263275.1 Habropoda laboriosa | reverse complement strand
ATTGCAGTACTGCAAAACGACCGTTTTCCGTTTATTTTGCATTTTTCGCCACATGAATCGTGTATTAACGATTATAAACTGTAATACTTCTGTTTTCTTGCTACAAAGAAATTTTGCAGTACTGCAAAATGACTGTTTCCTCTTTATTTTGCTAGTTTCGCCACGTAAAACGGGTTTTAACGAATATAAACTGAAATACTGCTGTATTCTCGCGACAACCCACGTTTTGCTGTACTACGAACGACTGTTTACTCTATATTTTCCATGTTTCGCCACGTAAAACGGGTTTTAACGAATATAAACTGAAATACTGCTGTATTCTCGCGACAACCCACGTTTTGCTGTACTACGAACGACTGTTTACTCTATATTTTCCATGTTTCGCCACGTAAAACGGGTTTTAACGAATATAAACTGAAATACTGCTGTATTCTCGCGACAACCCACGTTTTGCTGTACTACGAACGACTGTTTACTCTATATTTTCCATGTTTCCACACGTAAATCGTGTTTTCACGATTATAAACTGTAATCCTGCTGTTTTCTCGCTACAAAGACGT
>NW_017100489.1:0-561 GCF_001263275.1 Habropoda laboriosa | reverse complement strand
ACCATCATAGTTCGTAATTTCGACGCCGATGTCCAGAATGCATAGCAGAACCGTACGCCATTTAGAGGACGAGAATCATCCCAGTAGGATATGCGAAGGAATGGCGAAGAAATACTACCTCCAAGCGCGACGTTAAATGAGTATATTCGCTTCGTTTAACAGTAACACAGGAAACGTTTGAGCTTTTGAAAAAACGAACCACACTTTTGAATTCGGTACCAAAAAAAGGTAAGGTTCCGTTGGGAACTTTTATTTATTGGAATCATTTCTAAAGACGAAGTATTTAATTATTCGTAATTTCCCCCACATCGTAGTTCGAAAATTCGACGCCGGCGTCCAATATGCATAGCAGAACCGTACGCCATCTTGAGGACGAGAATCGTCCCAGTATGTTTTGCGAAGGTCGCGCAGAACTACTACCTCCAAGCGCGACGTTATATGTCTATATTCGCTTAGTTTAACAATAACACGGGAACCGTTTGAGCTATTGAGAATAAGAACCACACCTTTGTATTCGGTACCAAAAAATGGTAAGATTTACTTGGGAACATTTATTTATTG
>NW_017100488.1:0-546 GCF_001263275.1 Habropoda laboriosa | reverse complement strand
GGTCAGAACATTCAACGCATGTGGTTCTACGTCGTTCTCCAACAAGACCAATAGGATTGGAACTGACGGCGTACGTGGTATATACGCCGTTCTCCAAAGGATGGACAAGGTTGATATGCGGTAAACGACAAGAGGTTGGTGGACCGGACAGATCATTCAACTCGTTTCCCAACCAGTCCGATGGGATTGGACCGTCGGCGTACGTGGTATATACGCCGTTCTCCAAAGGATGGACAAGGTTTGGTAATTGTGAGGCCAGTACGTACCGTAATGTCGGATATACCTCGAGCGGTTAAGATATATCCTTTGTGAGTCTAGCAATTCCGTTACTAATGTTACGAGGAGATGGTTAATTGAATATAGGCTAAGCAATTCTACAATAACTATATTCTAGTAATATTCAATTGTGGTTACATTAAGGTTACAATGTTTAAATATGAATTACAATGGTTGATTCTTGGCTGAGCAAGAATCTTCCTTCCTGACTTTACACGGTGAGTACGCGGGGACGTCGTAGACAAGTATGTCTAGATGACACTTACGAAT
>NW_017100487.1:0-517 GCF_001263275.1 Habropoda laboriosa | reverse complement strand
AACGGTTCCCGTGTTACTGTTGAACAAAGCGAATATACACATATAACGTCGGCTAGGCGATCGCAGTTCTTCGCGACTTTCACATGACATACAGTACGATTCACGTCCTCTAAATGGCGTACGATTCTGCTATACATTCTGGACGTGGCGTCGAATTTTCGAACTACGATAGTGGGGGAAAATACAGATAATTAAATATTTCGACGTTAAAATAATTCCTAAAACTAAATGTGACCAACGAAATCTTAGAATTTTTTGATCCCTTATATCAAGGTGTGCTTGGTTTTTCAATATATCACACGGTTGCCGCGTTACCGTTAAACGAAGCGAATAAACACATATAACGTCGTATATGTGATAGTAGTTCTTCGCGATTTTCACATAACATACTGCGGCGATACGCGTCCTCTAAATGGCGTACGATACTGCTATGCATTCTAGACATCGGCGTCTTATTTTCGAACCACGTTGATGAGGGCAAATAAAGATAATTAAATATTTGGACTAAAAATATAAT
>NW_017100486.1:50872-60169 GCF_001263275.1 Habropoda laboriosa | reverse complement strand
CAATATATTTACAATGTCTGCTTATGGAGGCATATTCATTGAACATAACCATGCTCAAAAAAAGAAAAAAAAAACAGATACATTCTGTGATGGGCTCTTCCTTCAGCCACCAATATTTTTCCTTGTTAAAGCGATACTTATTAGATATATCGATATTAGGTATTGACATGTTATATACTGTTGCAACCTGCCTTCGGTGCTTCCCCTTCGTTCGGCATATTTATTAATTATTTGTACAACTAAACTTCACAATAACTTGAACACGAACACCTCTTAACATTTATTAACCAGCGTACAAATAAGTCAGTCAGTCTTGGAATCAGAATAGAAACTGTTGAATCAATGTTCCCCGGTCGGTAAGGTTAATTCTGGAGCGAGCACCAGTAGCCCATGAATATAAACACAGTGCTCGCAACAATACTAAGCCAGTATTTGCGTTTCTACAGTTTATATGTGGACCGTACATGATCCTTTTGTCGTTTGCTGTTCTATGGATATACAATGAAGAATATCTTTTGGGAGGAATTTTTTGTTATTCCTAAGTGTTCCAACTACATGGGTCTTGCGGTTTAGGCATGATATCGCTAATTCATAACTCGTGTAAAAATTATCAATATATTAGGGGGGCCGAAAAGTAATCAAAATTTTGTTTGCTGGCGAAAAACATTTATTTATTAAAGAAATCTTAAATGCTAATCAACAAAATAATTTCCATCATTTTCTAATGCTTTTTGCTAGCGTAAAGACAATTGTTCGATTCCCTTTTTAAAAAAGTCCTTCGATTTTTCATTGAAAAACTTTTCCAAGTGCGTTTTCACTTCTCCAACATTGGTAAATTTTTTACCTCTTAATGTATGCTCTAACGATCTGAAAAGGTGATAATCCGACGGCGCGAGATCTGGTGAATAGGGTGGATGAGGTAAAAGTTCCAACCCAAGCTCCCTTATTTTTTCCTGTGTTATTTTTGCAGCGTGAGGCCTCGCGTTATCGTGTTGAAGGATCCTTTTTTTGTTATTGACCAAAACAGATCGTTTTTTTATGAGCTCTTGTTTCATTCGCTCGAGTTGTTCACAATACGCTGTCGCTGTAACGGTCTGACCAGGTTCAAGCAATTCATAGTGTATGATTCCAGAAAAATCCCACCACATACAAACAAGGACCTTCTTTATCGTTAGTGATGGTCCAGGTGTCGGAACAGGTGCTTCTACAGAAGAAAGCCATTGTCTTTTTCGTACAGGATTATTGTATAGCACCCACTTCTCATCTCCAGTTACAATTCGTCGCAAAAACGGATCGGCTTCATACCGAGAAAAAAGAGACGCGCAGATGGTACGCCGTTAATCGAGCGCCGTCTCCATCAATTCATGAGGAACACAAATTCCTTGCCTGTACAATTTTCCTATGCGACGAAGATGATCCTGAACTGTAGACCATGGACAGTCAATCTTCAATGATAAGTCCTCAATTGTTTGACGAGGATCTGAATCCACCATCGCCTTCAGGATATCATCATCTAATTTTGGGGGTTTTCCTTTTCGTGCGGCATCTTTGAGATTCCTATTTCCATTTTTAAACTTTTTAAACCATCTATGACACTTGTTTAGTTTCAGAACATCCCCGTAAGTATCGGTAATTTTGTTCACTGCTTCGTTTGCCTTCATTCCTTGATCGAACAGAAATAGCATACAATGACGTAAATGTGCTTCTTCTATTGTTGGCCTTGACATCTTTCTTCCTTGGTAGAACAAAAATTTTTTGACCGAAAAATAAAATTTACAACCAAGCTTGAACGTAATAACAAAACTTCCGTGTCTCGACACAAACCAACTGTGAATGAGCTCATGGAAGAAATTTTGATTACTTTTCGGTCCCCCTAATATGATTTAATTAGGACTTGGAATTCAGCTCCCCAATTCTTAGATGCAATGACTTTTAATATATTTAGTCTTCTGAGACATTCGGTCTTGAGGTTCTTAAGAAATGGGATCCAGGTATGTTTGCTGTCAAAAATTAGACCAAGGATTTTAGTTGTGTTGGTTATTGTACGCTGGTGTTGGCCTAAATGTAGCTGAAGTTGGTGATATAAAACCTTCTTGAAATCACGACGAATCCAAGTTTACAAAATACAGGGTGAGTCACCTAAGACAAGCCTTCTGAATAACTTCTACATTTTTTGAGATAGGAAGAAATGTTTCAGGCAAAAGTTATTTAGTTTCGAGGGGCCCGTTACACGGTGTGCACAACTTTTTTCAAGTGGAGGTACTTAGGAAATTTGAAGGTCAACTTAGTTTTTTTAAACGGAACCACATATTTTTGATCTCCTACGATTGTAGCCCTTATCCAGACAATTTCAGCGACTATAGGGGACCCCGGGATCTCGCAGAGCGAATACTACCGGGGCCCCTCCTCGCCACCTCCCACCCTGCGCTCACAGGTGCAGGCCGAATCGGAGGGCGTAACCCGACTCGACCTCCGCCATGTCCACGTGCAATGACGAACCTGGACCCTCATCCAGGCCGTCCGCGGACCCACCACCCCAAGTCGCGGAAGGGCAAAGGCCCCTCCCCCGCGCCAAGGGGTAGTCCCTCTCGATCGCGTGCAATGACGTCGACATCCGATGCCAACGTCGGCGATCCCGGCGGGACTCGCCGCGGTACGTGGACAGGGTCCTCCCCGCGGCGATCTCGCCCCACAAAAAGCCACACACGGGACATCTCGGCCTGGATAAAGGGTCGCGACCTGGGTAAAGGACCTCGCGCCGTGCCGTGCCTCCTCCTCGCGGTTGGGGTCCACCCCCTAAGACCGCCCACTGCCCCACCACCACCGCCAGAGTGCTATGAGCAGCGGGGCGTGCGGGGCACCTACGTACCTAGGCCTGGCGACTCTTGGCCCTCGAGGCGAAGAGTCGAGAGATGTTTTCCAAACATCTCCGGGTTTCTTCGTCCTCGAGGGCAAGAGTATTGCCTTGGCAATGTAGGCCCGCGGGACTTTCCCAAGGAAAAAGGGGCTGCTTAAGGGAGCCCCGAAAAAGGCACGAGGCTTTTCTGTCGTGGACATTCTTACGAGATGCATCGTGTCGCCTGCACTTTAAAATAGTTTAAGCGTTATCTGATTTAAATAAATATATTTTAGTTAGGCAACCTTAGTGTAATAATTATTTTCACACCACGTCACTTCCAGAAGACAATTCTAAATATTTTTAAATTTAAAAAAAAAAAAAAATAGAGACATTAACCGTACCTTCAGGTGTCCCCAGAGAAAGAAATCCAACGGATTCATATCTGGAGACCGTGGGGGCCACAATACAGCACCGCCGCGGCCAATCCACCTGTCTCGAAAGGCTTGATCTAAGAAAGCCCGAACATTTGCGGCATAATGGGCGGGCACCCCATCATGCTGGAAATACATGTTCCTCCGAATTTCTAGAGGAATTTCTTCCAAGAGATCCGGAAGAGCATTTTCCAGAAAATTTTGGTAAGTTGTGCCATTCAATCTCTCAGGTAGAATGTATGGCCCAACCACAAAATCATCGCAAATGCCGGCCCATAGATTTATTGACCAGCGTTCTTGTGCTGCATGTGTACGAACCGCAAACGGATTCTCATCGTCCCACACGTGCGAATTGTGGGCATTGAAGCACCCCTCCCGGGTAAAAAGGGCTTCATCAGTCCACAAAACGAACCTGCAGAACGACGGATTACGCGCGATTTCCCCCAACAGCCACCTTGAATATACCATCCGTTGGGTGTAATCCCTGGGTTGCAAGGTATGCACCCGTACATATCTGTACGGGTGCATACTTTCTTCCTGCAACTGGCGGTGCACCGTTGTCCGGCTAACGCTAAAATTAAATAGAAAAGTACACCACTATAAGTATTCCATTTTTATTATGCAATGTTTATGTATTTGAATATTTAAACTTACCCCAGGCGCCTGCCAACCTCTCGCACACTCTGCGTGCCGTCCCGGTCGAAATCTTCGAGGACTTCTTCCAACCGTGCCGTGGGTATTCGACACGATCGGCCCGTATCTGTACGATCGGGTAGAAAAGAACCGCTCGAATAAAGGCGGGCCGCCAACCCGCGGAAGGCTGCCGCACCTGGTGTGTGTTCGCCGGGATGCAATTCGCGATATCGCGCAGCGGCAGCGGTGGCATTGCCATCGCACTGCGCGAATACAAAAAACATGGCATACATTTCTGCGTTAGAGCGGTACATCTTTCTCCAACGGTTGCCAAAATGATTCTCCCACATGGACGTTCGTTAAGAAAAAATTGAACATCGAAACAATAGACATCTCCGTTGGCAAGAATAAACGTCTGATGCCAACAGCGGCGTTAGACGTCTTTTGTTTTTTTACCCACTGCCCCGCGGACCGCGCGAGGCAGGCAATCGCAAACATACAACAATTTTCTGGAGAATGTTCTTCCGGGTCTCTTGGTAGAAAATCTTTGCAGTGCAAAGTGAAAGTTTTTTGACAGCTATCGAGAACCGAGAAGTCACGCGTACGCATTTGTTCGATCGCGCGGGTGCATCTCTGTTCGCCCGTCCCTGAGCGCGGGCTCTACGGGCGCTGTGATTGGCCAGTGTTTTTCGTTAATAACTCGAAAACGAAGCTTCAAACTGGATTTTGGAAAAGGAAAAGGTTGTTCAGAGTCACCTCAGCTACCCCCCATTTCCGGATGTTCGAGGAGTTACGGGACACCCTGTATAATTGGGATGTTATTATGATCTGTTATTCTGCCTGTCTTGTCGAGTAATAAGAAAGCTTCAGGAGGAATGTTGCCTGTTTTTAGGGTTTTTCTTTTTATAATATTCATCGTTAGGATATAAGGCACCGTTTATTAGGCTATTATTTTTTACTTTTGATGTATTCGCGAAATAGTCTCTTGACAGTTTAATGATAA
This sequence comes from Habropoda laboriosa, assembly GCF_001263275.1. Classification (NCBI taxonomy): domain Eukaryota; kingdom Metazoa; phylum Arthropoda; class Insecta; order Hymenoptera; family Apidae; genus Habropoda; species Habropoda laboriosa. The sequence continues at coordinate 55,263 of NW_017100486.1, read as the reverse complement.
AATTATCAATTCTGGTAATATTAGCTACATTGTACAGGATTTTGCTGTTTACAGAATGCTTGAAATTTGATTTTTTACTTCTATAAAGCTTTGTGCAGACTCTTAAGCATTTTCTTTCCTATGCTCTGAGTTTCTCCATTGTGGAGGGACTTATGTTAAACCATTTTGGGCAGCTGTAGGTGATAATGGGCCTTATTAGAAGGATGTAACACGAAATTTTAATTTTTGGGTTTAGATAATTTGAGTAGAATATTTTACTGTTGATTAGAAAAGCTTTTTCTGCTTTGTCTAGTGGAATTTCTAAGTGTTTATTGAGATACAGAAGTTCGTCAGGATTTATGCCTAGGTATTTTACTACTCAATGGTGGGGAATCTTAATGTTGTCCGAGGTGATATGAACAGATTTATAGGATTTGTGAAAAGTTTTACATTGGTTTTTTATTTTGTCCCTAAATAGGATGGTTAAGCATTTCAGCGCGTTCCCTATCACCGCCAGCTCCCCCCACTGCACCACGACAAACCCGGCCCCCTCTGTAAGAGTTTGTTCTATGTTTTGTACGAAGATTCTTACCTTCCTTTTCCCAATGCCAACCATATTCATACCTATATCTCCAATCCTTCTCTCCAAGATCTTTTTATCCCTTTCGCTCCTTATTACAATCAGAATATCCTCACAGCCCCTAACCTTCCTTATTCCCACAACTGAGGAGGCGTTGGCCCGCCATTAGTGGACGGGTTTAACCTCCTCCGAGCTCCCCTCTGGTCGGGCTGGCGCCGTCTTCTCCTTCTCGGGCTTATCGCCTGTCTCCATCGCCGTCACATTGGGGGCGTGGCATTACCGCCCTTTGGCCCCCTCTTCTTGGAGCGGGGGACACGCCCCTTGCCCCCCAGTCGGTGACCCGACGGCCTCCCTAAGTCGCTGATAAGCGGGCACTTTGTTGCCTCCTTGCAGCCACTTGCACGGTGGGTGGTGCTGCCGCATACGTAGCACCGCCCACTCCTATCCACCGGGCTTTTGCACGTCTGTCCAGTCTTAACTTCCCCCACCTCGCAGCCACCCGCCTCAGCGACGGCCTCAGCAACCTCCTGGGGGCTGGTCAAAATGTCCAACCCCCTTACCCGGAGTTCCGCCCTCTTGGTTGGACGGGTGACTTTAACACATATATTTATTGTGCCTGAGAGAGCAGGCATTACTCTATCGCGGAAAAAAAAAGGTTTGCGCTAAAACTTAAGAATAATCCGAGTAAGATAGTATTATAGAGAATAGGAATAAAAGAGGACAATGACAAGGACAAACACTAACTATCCAACACCCCTGCGATACCCGGCAAAATAGCTCGTTGTGCTATTGAACTTTCTGAAAGCTGCAATACCTCCAATGAGCACTCTAGTGGAAATTATTGGGAGATCATTCTTCTTAATAACTCCCAACTGTATAAGTTCCGCCGCTGAACGAATACACCATACACCACGCCATGATAGTGTCGCCGAATGGACAAGGACAGACGACACTCCGGTACTGCTTTTAATCGCGTTTATAAGATCTAAATTACGCGCATAATATTCGACCTTAGACCTATGCAGTCGATCACCAACCAGAGAGTCGCTCAGAACTTGGGCATCAATGACGATGGCTGAGCGTCCCAAAACCGCAAGGATATCTGGTTTCCGCAGTCCTTCTGAGGTCTGGAAACGGGGTTCCATAGAAACAGTATAACCGGAGCGCGCAAGATTCCTCGCGACATAAGATACCACGGCGTCATGCCTTTTAATTCTGTCGAAATGGGTTCGATGACAAGCCTGTAAAATATGGTTTGTGGTTTCAACGGCTGAACAGCCAGCCCGGTATCTCCTATCATTGCCACGACCTCGAGATGTACGAGATAAGGATGGAAGGGCGTTAATCCTCAGACGACAGCAGTTAATAAAGTCTCTTCCGGATAAGAATCTCCTGGCGGAGGCTATCCATTTATGCTGTCCAATCGTGGCCGAGGACTCGCGCAGAGCCGCGCCGTCAACCGAACTATAAAGTTTCGATGACCAAAATTGTTTTAAACTATTACTATTACTTATAATTGTACCATTATTATTAAGTTTTTTCCTGCAGATCTGCAGCTCCTTTTTAAAGTAGGCATCAGTAGAAGAGGCGATGTTCCATTGGCCGCCAACAAGTGCACCTAGACGTTTCATGCGAAGGAGTGGTATTTGCCATCGTAAAGAGGAAACACCAAGACCTCCGTCCTTGACGCAGGTAGATTCAGCCACCGCCTAATTGCTGATCTTACAAGGCGGTCGACTTTATTCAATGCACCTATCGTAACCTTACCAAGGATAAGTTGATGTAAAAGTTTCGGGATGATAACCGTCCTCATAGCCCACAACCTTTGCTGAGGTTTTAGGGGTACCTTTGCAGGAACGAGCCAAGTGAGCAGGATTTATGCTCGCTCTACCCTCTGGTGTAAAGGAAACACCCAGATACTCAAAACCGTCTGTGCGCGAAAGCGCCCTGAGCCGGCGACCACCACAGGATATGCCAATTCAACTGTCAACCGCCACCTTCTTATTTTTGCCGTCTGCTCGGAGGGCAATAACATGGCTCTTAGCAGAGTTAATAGAGAGGCCACAATTCTGAAAGAAGGCAGTTGAGAGATCTACTAGCTCCTGGAGACCGTCATTGGTGGAAGCAAAGAGGAGTAAGTCATCAGCGTAGGCGAGGGCATTAATAAATAACCCCTCCATCCTAACACCGATTTCGGGGGGCAACGACTTTAAAAATCTGTCTATAACAAGATTAAATAAAATAGGTGAAAGAGGGTCGCCCTGCCGTACTCCGCGTTTCGGAAACAAAGGCTCAGAGCACCAACCATGGCCAACAAGGACGGTCGAGTTTTTATCATAGAGGTTTTTAATATACAATATAAAATCTTCGGACACGCCCCTGGACCGAAGAACCGCAATAATCGCCTCGATCGACACACAATCGAAAGCCTTACTGATGTTCACAGCCGCAATAAAAAGGGACCTACAGGAATGGTGGTGAAACTGTAGAGCCAAATCCAGAAGGAACGTCGCCTCTGCGCAACCATCCGCTTTAATGAAAGCACGTTGCCTGTTGTCGAGAGGCGCAGAAGAGAGCAACCTCCCAGACAGGATCTTATGGAACCCGCGAATAAGCATTGATGCAATAGTTATAGGTCTAAAATCGCCGGGTTCGAGGCAGTTCGACTTCTTCGGGATAAATATCGTCTTCGCTCTACAGGGGAAATCAGGTAGTTCACGACAGACCAAGAAGAGGTTGAATAACCTAAGCAGCACATCGATCGGTATACTCCTCAGCAGCCGCGAAGTTAGTCCGTCCGGGTCAGCAGCAGAATTTCGACCAGGATAGCAACTGCGAATATCTTCGGTAGTAATCGGCGACCAGATATCGTTGGCCGGACTCTCAAGTGGGAGTGGTATATTGAAACAAGTACTAGGTACTTGATCGAATAGACGAGCCCAATAGGGTTCGAGTGCTTCCCGAGGTGGAGAGGGAGCATCCAATGTACCGTCGATAAGAGCATTAATGCAACTGCCAGGCTTCTTCTTAAAGAGGGTCTGTGTCCTGGCGTACTCAGCCCTACGCATTTTGCGCCTAGAAAGATTGCCAGGGACTGTCCTAGCCTTCATAGGACGTATATAAGTGTCACCCTTCAAGGGCAGGATCTGGAGGAGGTAGAGACCAAGCTCCGCTTTAATTTCCTCCTCGGACCAGGTGGTAATATTAAGGCAAATGCGGGACAGTACATCAGCGGCGAAATCAGTTGTACGAAGGGGAGGTAATTCATGAATGAATTCCTTAATTCTCTGGATGTTCTGCGATGAGGTGCCATGCGGGACGGACATATCGTAATCCGGGACAGTATCAAGCTCCTCGATAAAACGTCTGACGTTGTTCTTGTAGTCAGCCCGCCTACGCTGGCCTTTAATAGCCTCCAAGGATCGCTTCGGGAAAGCATCGGCCAGAAGTTGGTTTACTAACCGGTGTCCTTCTTTGACGAGGAGGGCTTCTTTTCTCGCCACACGGAGTAGCTCCTCTTCAGTCCACCGGACCTTGGCAGAGGCCGGCGCTATCTGACTGTCCCTGAAGTCCGGATGGGCAACTCTCACATGAACACCTAAACCGCGTTTAGTTGCGAACGACCTCCCGCAGCCGGTACACGGGCATGGGAAATGGGTAGCAGAAGAGGAAGGTTGAATGGTAGAGCTAGAAGGAATAGAAGGAGTCAAAGAGGACAGTTGAGAAGAAGAAGCAAAAGAAGTGGAAGCAGAAGTTTGAGACGCGGAGGCATGGCGAGTTAAAACACGGCTAACTGGTGCGGCAGAGTCAGAGGACTCACCGCGAGACTTAA
>NW_017100486.1:39637-50568 GCF_001263275.1 Habropoda laboriosa | reverse complement strand
GGCCGAGAGGGGTGGTAACCCGCAAGGCCCTGGGGCGTCGCAACACATTTAGCCACGTTGCCTGAATAATCAAGGCAACGTAGTACCGGCGGGACCACGAGGAGGTATGTGTGCGACTAGAACGGGAGAGGCTGAAGGACCTTACAAGAGGTCTGTATTACGCATCACCGTTCCTATAACCATGACTCAAAACTCATTGAGTTTTTCTATTACAGTGAGAGATCAATTATTTAAACTCAGAGAAAATGACCCGTGTCCATATCTACCACACTTCCAGCACCTAATAAGAATTCTTGACATCCTTGTAATCCTACAAAACGTCCAGCCAATTCTTATCTTCCCCCTGTCGCACAGCTCGTCGGCTGCCCTTTTTGGGAGCTTTACAAGCGCTGTTTTGTCTGACCAGGGTTCCGTAATTAGCCTAGCTATTTCAATGTCCCCTTCGTTTTCCCTATCTACCCCAATTTCATTTGCAATTGCCTTTCTAATCTCTTCTTTTTCCATGGTGCCGTCTATCCCTCTGATCTTTATCCCATCCCGTTCCCTTAATTGTATAATTGTAATCTCCTTTTCCACCTTTTTCTTTACTTCCTTTTCCCACTTCGCCGCCTCCTCCGCGCTGCCCATCTCGAATAGAACGGCTCCCGTCCTTGTTTTCCTTACCCTATCTATTTTTATACCCTTTGGAGAGCCTACTTTACTTTTTAGTACCCCTATTGTTTCCTCGTAGCTTTTTCCCATTTTGATTAGTACAGCCGCCCCTTTTTTCGTATTTACCTCTTTTCTCTCTGTATTGCGTTTTCCCTCCATCCTGAGTACCTGTAATCCCGTACCCAGTTCCTTCCGTCCCACCCTTTCCGCCCAAGTTCTTTGCTCGGATGCCTCTTCCGTTTGCGTAGCTATTGTCCTAGTTTTCTTATTCCTATCCTCTATCGTCTCGCTTCCTCCTCCAGCTTCAATTCCCAATTGTTTCTCCATTCTTCTAATTTCGTTAGTGATCAGGATTTCCATATTTTCCCTTCTTCCTTCCTCTATTACTTCCACCGGTCTTTTTTGTTTTTCCCTGCAGTTACTCGCATCGTGGCCTGAATTTCCACATGCATAGCATAACTTGACTTTGCTTCTGCATTGTACCCTAGTATGTCCGATTTGTCCGCAGTTAAAACACTTATACCTTGCTTCGTACCTACTAGCCTTACAGATGGTCCAACCAATCCTCATACATCCTTTTCTTAGTATTTCTTCCGCTACTTGCTCCTCCAGTGTTAAGCATGCATTCTTGGTTCCCATAGCGTTCGTTCTTATAAAGGCAATTCCACCTTCCTTACTTCCCGTCTGTTTTCCTATTTCTTCTACTATCTCCTCCTCTGTAAGAGTTTGTTCTATGTTTTGTACGAAGATTCTTACCTTCCTTTTCCCAATGCCAACCATATTCATACCTATATCTCCAATCCTTCTCTCCAAGATCTTTTTATCCCTTTCGCTCCTTATTACAATCAAAATATCCTCACAGCCCCTAACCTTCCTTATTCCCACAACTTCAATACTACCGGCGTTTACCCTTTTCTTTAATTCCTGCATTTTCCCTTCAAAAGTTTCCCCCTTTTCTTTGTCTACCTTTATTCTTATAGCTTCCGTTTTTTCTTTCTTTTGCACTAGCTCCCCTCCGTCGTTATCTCCTTCCTTCATTTCTTCGTCTTGCACTTCATTCCGTTTCTTTCCAGGGGGCGTCTTTGTCGTAATACGTAGCACCGCCCACTCCTATCCACCGGGCTTTTGCACGTCTGTCCAGTCTTAACTTCCCCCACCTCGCAGCCACCCGCCTCAGCGACGGCCTCAGCAACCTCCTGGGGGCTGGTCAAAATGTCCAACCCCCTTACCCGGAGTTCCGCCCTCTTGGTTGGACGGGTGACTTTAACACATATATTTATTGTGCCTGAGAGAGCAGGCATTACTCTATCGCGGAAAAAAAAAGGTTTGCGCTAAAACTTAAGAATAATCCGAGTAAGATAGTATTATAGAGAATAGGAATAAAAGAGGACAATGACAAGGACAAACACTAACTATCCAACACCCCTGCGATACCCGGCAAAATAGCTCGTTGTGCTATTGAACTTTCTGAAAGCTGCAATACCTCCAATGAGCACTCTAGTGGAAATTATTGGGAGATCATTCTTCTTAATAACTCCCAACTGTATAAGTTCCGCCGCTGAACGAATACACCATACACCACGCCATGATAGTGTCGCCGAATGGACAAGGACAGACGACACTCCGGTACTGCTTTTAATCGCGTTTATAAGATCTAAATTACGCGCATAATATTCGACCTTAGACCTATGCAGTCGATCACCAACCAGAGAGTCGCTCAGAACTTGGGCATCAATGACGATGGCTGAGCGTCCCAAAACCGCAAGGATATCTGGTTTCCGCAGTCCTTCTGAGGTCTGGAAACGGGGTTCCATAGAAACAGTATAACCGGAGCGCGCAAGATTCCTCGCGACATAAGATACCACGGCGTCATGCCTTTTAATTCTGTCGAAATGGGTTCGATGACAAGCCTGTAAAATATGGTTTGTGGTTTCAACGGCTGAACAGCCAGCCCGGTATCTCCTATCATTGCCACGACCTCGAGATGTACGAGATAAGGATGGAAGGGCGTTAATCCTCAGACGACAGCAGTTAATAAAGTCTCTTCCGGATAAGAATCTCCTGGCGGAGGCTATCCATTTATGCTGTCCAATCGTGGCCGAGGACTCGCGCAGAGCCGCGCCGTCAACCGAACTATAAAGTTTCGATGACCAAAATTGTTTTAAACTATTACTATTACTTATAATTGTACCATTATTATTAAGTTTTTTCCTGCAGATCTGCAGCTCCTTTTTAAAGTAGGCATCAGTAGAAGAGGCGATGTTCCATTGGCCGCCAACAAGTGCACCTAGACGTTTCATGCGAAGGAGTGGTATTTGCCATCGTAAAGAGGAAACACCAAGACCTCCGTCCTTGACGCAGGTAGATTCAGCCACCGCCTAATTGCTGATCTTACAAGGCGGTCGACTTTATTCAATGCACCTATCGTAACCTTACCAAGGATAAGTTGATGTAAAAGTTTCGGGATGATAACCGTCCTCATAGCCCACAACCTTTGCTGAGGTTTTAGGGGTACCTTTGCAGGAACGAGCCAAGTGAGCAGGATTTATGCTCGCTCTACCCTCTGGTGTAAAGGAAACACCCAGATACTCAAAACCGTCTGTGCGCGAAAGCGCCCTGAGCCGGCGACCACCACAGGATATGCCAATTCAACTGTCAACCGCCACCTTCTTATTTTTGCCGTCTGCTCGGAGGGCAATAACATGGCTCTTAGCAGAGTTAATAGAGAGGCCACAATTCTGAAAGAAGGCAGTTGAGAGATCTACTAGCTCCTGGAGACCGTCATTGGTGGAAGCAAAGAGGAGTAAGTCATCAGCGTAGGCGAGGGCATTAATAAATAACCCCTCCATCCTAACACCGATTTCGGGGGGCAACGACTTTAAAAATCTGTCTATAACAAGATTAAATAAAATAGGTGAAAGAGGGTCGCCCTGCCGTACTCCGCGTTTCGGAAACAAAGGCTCAGAGCACCAACCATGGCCAACAAGGACGGTCGAGTTTTTATCATAGAGGTTTTTAATATACAATATAAAATCTTCGGACACGCCCCTGGACCGAAGAACCGCAATAATCGCCTCGATCGACACACAATCGAAAGCCTTACTGATGTTCACAGCCGCAATAAAAAGGGACCTACAGGAATGGTGGTGAAACTGTAGAGCCAAATCCAGAAGGAACGTCGCCTCTGCGCAACCATCCGCTTTAATGAAAGCACGTTGCCTGTTGTCGAGAGGCGCAGAAGAGAGCAACCTCCCAGACAGGATCTTATGGAACCCGCGAATAAGCATTGATGCAATAGTTATAGGTCTAAAATCGCCGGGTTCGAGGCAGTTCGACTTCTTCGGGATAAATATCGTCTTCGCTCTACAGGGGAAATCAGGTAGTTCACGACAGACCAAGAAGAGGTTGAATAACCTAAGCAGCACATCGATCGGTATACTCCTCAGCAGCCGCGAAGTTAGTCCGTCCGGGTCAGCAGCAGAATTTCGACCAGGATAGCAACTGCGAATATCTTCGGTAGTAATCGGCGACCAGATATCGTTGGCCGGACTCTCAAGTGGGAGTGGTATATTGAAACAAGTACTAGGTACTTGATCGAATAGACGAGCCCAATAGGGTTCGAGTGCTTCCCGAGGTGGAGAGGGAGCATCCAATGTACCGTCGATAAGAGCATTAATGCAACTGCCAGGCTTCTTCTTAAAGAGGGTCTGTGTCCTGGCGTACTCAGCCCTACGCATTTTGCGCCTAGAAAGATTGCCAGGGACTGTCCTAGCCTTCATAGGACGTATATAAGTGTCACCCTTCAAGGGCAGGATCTGGAGGAGGTAGAGACCAAGCTCCGCTTTAATTTCCTCCTCGGACCAGGTGGTAATATTAAGGCAAATGCGGGACAGTACATCAGCGGCGAAATCAGTTGTACGAAGGGGAGGTAATTCATGAATGAATTCCTTAATTCTCTGGATGTTCTGCGATGAGGTGCCATGCGGGACGGACATATCGTAATCCGGGACAGTATCAAGCTCCTCGATAAAACGTCTGACGTTGTTCTTGTAGTCAGCCCGCCTACGCTGGCCTTTAATAGCCTCCAAGGATCGCTTCGGGAAAGCATCGGCCAGAAGTTGGTTTACTAACCGGTGTCCTTCTTTGACGAGGAGGGCTTCTTTTCTCGCCACACGGAGTAGCTCCTCTTCAGTCCACCGGACCTTGGCAGAGGCCGGCGCTATCTGACTGTCCCTGAAGTCCGGATGGGCAACTCTCACATGAACACCTAAACCGCGTTTAGTTGCGAACGACCTCCCGCAGCCGGTACACGGGCATGGGAAATGGGTAGCAGAAGAGGAAGGTTGAATGGTAGAGCTAGAAGGAATAGAAGGAGTCAAAGAGGACAGTTGAGAAGAAGAAGCAAAAGAAGTGGAAGCAGAAGTTTGAGACGCGGAGGCATGGCGAGTTAAAACACGGCTAAAGTCACAACGTTCTCGAAGCATCGCATCGTGACGCCCTCGCGGGCGGGAACGCTCTCGCTCCCACGTGTATAAGGTGGCCACTGAAAAACTGAAGGGTTTGAAAAAGTCATAACTTGTTCATTTTCAATCTTTTTTATTTTATTTTGTTGTAGGTTATAGAGCATCCCTTGGAGATTAAAATGGCTACGTATGATGTCCAACAACGAGTAAAACTCATTGAGTTTTTCTATTACAGTGAGAGATCAATTATTTAAACTCAGAGAAAATGACCCGTGTCCATATCTACCACACTTCCAGCACCTAATAAGAATTCTTGACATCCTTGTAATCCTACAAAACGTCCAGCCAATTCTTATCTTCCCCCTGTCGCACAGCTCGTCGGCTGCCCTTTTTGGGAGCTTTACAAGCGCTGTTTTGTCTGACCAGGGTTCCGTAATTAGCCTAGCTATTTCAATGTCCCCTTCGTTTTCCCTATCTACCCCAATTTCATTTGCAATTGCCTTTCTAATCTCTTCTTTTTCCATGGTGCCGTCTATCCCTCTGATCTTTATCCCATCCCGTTCCCTTAATTGTATAATTGTAATCTCCTTTTCCACCTTTTTCTTTACTTCCTTTTCCCACTTCGCCGCCTCCTCCGCGCTGCCCATCTCGAATAGAACGGCTCCCGTCCTTGTTTTCCTTACCCTATCTATTTTTATACCCTTTGGAGAGCCTACTTTACTTTTTAGTACCCCTATTGTTTCCTCGTAGCTTTTTCCCATTTTGATTAGTACAGCCGCCCCTTTTTTCGTATTTACCTCTTTTCTCTCTGTATTGCGTTTTCCCTCCATCCTGAGTACCTGTAATCCCGTACCCAGTTCCTTCCGTCCCACCCTTTCCGCCCAAGTTCTTTGCTCGGATGCCTCTTCCGTTTGCGTAGCTATTGTCCTAGTTTTCTTATTCCTATCCTCTATCGTCTCGCTTCCTCCTCCAGCTTCAATTCCCAATTGTTTCTCCATTCTTCTAATTTCGTTAGTGATCAGGATTTCCATATTTTCCCTTCTTCCTTCCTCTATTACTTCCACCGGTCTTTTTTGTTTTTCCCTGCAGTTACTCGCATCGTGGCCTGAATTTCCACATGCATAGCATAACTTGACTTTGCTTCTGCATTGTACCCTAGTATGTCCGATTTGTCCGCAGTTAAAACACTTATACCTTGCTTCGTACCTACTAGCCTTACAGATGGTCCAACCAATCCTCATACATCCTTTTCTTAGTATTTCTTCCGCTACTTGCTCCTCCAGTGTTAAGCATGCATTCTTGGTTCCCATAGCGTTCGTTCTTATAAAGGCAATTCCACCTTCCTTACTTCCCGTCTGTTTTCCTATTTCTTCTACTATCTCCTCCTCTGTAAGAGTTTGTTCTATGTTTTGTACGAAGATTCTTACCTTCCTTTTCCCAATGCCAACCATATTCATACCTATATCTCCAATCCTTCTCTCCAAGATCTTTTTATCCCTTTCGCTCCTTATTACAATCAGAATATCCTCACAGCCCCTAACCTTCCTTATTCCCACAACTTCAATACTACCGGCGTTTACCCTTTTCTTTAATTCCTGCATTTTCCCTTCAAAAGTTTCCCCCTTTTCTTTGTCTACCTTTATTCTTATAGCTTCCGTTTTTTCTTTCTTTTGCACTAGCTCCTCTCCGTCGTTATTTCCTTCCTTCATTTCTTCGTCTTGCACTTCGTTCCGTTTCTTTCCAGGGGGCGTCTTTGTAGTGGGTGATTCGTCTGAGTCTCCCTCGTTCCTGCTTGATCTTTTCCTTTTCCCTTCCACCCTCATAAATTCGTTCCCTATCGCTCTTTCTTCCTGACTGATTGCCTGCCCTTCCTTGTCCATTCCTGCCTCTTCCTCGTCTTCTGACATCATCCTGCTTTGCGTCCATTCCTGAGTATCATATACCCCTTCTTTCCATGTTTTCAGCATTTGTTCCTTAAGTGTTCTGCTGAAACCCTTGCTGCTCGTTATTTTCGCTATCAGATGTTGTATTTTCGTTGACCATTCCACCATTCCTTCCATGATTTCTTCCAGTTCTATATCTTCATTCTTATACATTTCTTCCATTTTCTTCTCAATTTTTTTGGCTTCGTTGTCTGCCTCGTGCTTTATTTCTTTATTTAGATTTCCGCTACTTCTGTAAATGTCTACTATCTTTCCTGTATGTTTTATAATTTTTCTTATTATTTCCTTGTGTTCGTCTAGCTTTCCTATCCTTTTCCTACCTTCCTCCTTTCCCGTTTCAATATCATCCCCCCCCCCAACCCCATGTTTGTTTTGTTTTGTTTAAAGAAATTATTCATGTTTCGTCCCACGAGTGGGGTCGGTCTAGAATAGTCCACCCAGGCAGAGCCGCCCTTGCCTGGGTAAGGCTTTTACGCCCCGGGGGGCGCCCGTTCCCCGGGGGTTGGTCGCTAGCGACTGATGCTCTCACCAGCCACGCTGCAGTGTGCAAGACTGCAACGCGCCCTCATCACCACGTACCGCAGCTTGGGGCTAAGGATTTTTGAAGAGGTTGTCTCCCCTTGGGCCGGCCAACCAAGGCAAGCCCCCCGCTCCTGCGAAACATGCCCACAGGTTTACGGTATAGGAGCTCAGGTTCCTCGGGGTCGCTTCCCGTACCGCGGTTCCTGAAAAAAGGGTCCGCAGCCCTTGAGTTCGCCGAGACCCCGAGGGTGTCCCAATCCACTTAACCCAATCCCGTCCAGGGCAAAAGCACTACTACTATGGCTATAAGGACCGAAATCCCTCCAAGTTGGGGTTCCTCGGCCCGGGGGCGGGGGGATGCTAACCTAACCTAACCTAACCTAACCTAACCTAACCTAACCTAACCTAACCTAACCTACTGTTGCTATAAGGCCCGAAATCCCTCCAAGTTGGAGTTCCTCGGCCCGGGGGCGGGGGGATGCAAAGCCATTTCTGGCATAACCTCCCGCCCCCGGCGTGGGGACCGGTTGGGAAAAACCGCTGGACAAGACTGGGCCCCTCCGCTTTCTTCCGCCCGGCTTGGGACGGGCCTCGGCAGCCCCCCCCTGGTCGGTATGTCTTCCCTGTGGGAACGCAGGGTGACTGCCTTCCAGAGGGGTTGTCGCTCCTTTCTGTTTCTTCCCCCTTTTTTTCACCCCCTTTTTTTTTTCCGCCCACTGTTATATAAAAACCCTTCCCTTAGTACACCGAGAAAACCCTTCCCTTCCTTGAAATTGGAATTCCCCCGTCCCCCCTGCCCCTCGGGAGACAGAATAAATTTCCATCCCCGAGGAGCAGGAGGAGATTCCATGCACCGTATATTGTTAACTCCCCCGTCCCCTCCTGCCCCCCGGGAGATAGAATAAATTTCCATCTCCCGAGGAGCAGGAGACACCAGAAACTGGAACTCCGCTCCTTTTTTTTGGGAGCCGGAACAATTTTTCCGGAGCTCCCATCCGTCTCCGGCAACGGCCAGAACCCCACCCACTCTTCCTGAGGGTCATGCCTACGTGTTGGGGCTGCACAGGTTTCGCCGCCTCCACCACTGCCATGTCTTCCATGGCTGCCGTCACCCGCTCAACAGGTCCAGGTGGCGGAGACGGTGGAAGAGGCACCGCCATGGCGTCTGTCTTGCGCCCCCGGGCGGCAACAACCTTCGTCAGCTGCTCCACGGACTTACGTTTACCCTTATTACTAGGCCAGAGGTCAGGTACTAACATCACCCAGACACCCCGGTCGGGGGGCAACTACTCCCCCTTGGTTAGTCTCACAGGAATATCCGCCAGGCGCCAGCCGCAGCCACATTCATACTCTCATTCACACAGTTACCACTCACCTCGTTCGCCCTCTTTCCCGCCTTTTCAGGAGAGAAGAGGCCCAGGAGCCCCGCGTGGAGGTGAAGTGAGTGGATTTGGCCGGATCGGGCCCATCAGCTTCGCCGAAGTTCGCCGCCCTGGGTCTCGCCGAAAGACGAGTTCCAGTTTGGCGAACATCAGCTAGGTCGTGGTGTCGTCCCAGTGGTGATACAGCATTCCTCCGACTCACTGCCGGATTTCTCGCCGCCGTTGACGCCGCCCCTCGGGACGGCCCCAACGCCAGCAAGAGACAGCTCATCGGGGTGCAACCGGACCACCATCTGGTAAGTCCCTCTCCAGCCTCGTGCTCCCAGCGTCTGCCTGCCCTCGGGAGTCAGTCTTTCAACAGGCCGATAACCCAAGGGATTTCTCGTTGGTATACAATTTGGCGGGAACGCCCCTTCGGGAAGAGGGTTCCATTCTCCAAAGTCATTGTTCTGATTCTTTTATTCTGAAAACTTTTTTCTGGACGTCCTCTTCGAAAATGTTGGGAAGGGCCTGGTTCAGTATTCGCAACGGTTTCTGTGAGATTAAAAGTAATTGAGAAGATTTGCTTCAATCATTGCTTATTCTTCTTTATAAAGGCATGTTTGATTCCCATCTTCTTGAAAAATTTGGTAAGAAACTTTTCATTAATTTTTTATGAATTTCTTCCATCATTTCTTGCAACCAATTCTCTGTAACCAATGTTGAAAGCTTCCCTGTTGTAAGATAAACAAAAATTAAACACAATGATTAAACACTATGAAAAGATAAAAGTTGAATACTATAATTACACACTATAAACGAAAGTTAAGAGTCAAATGCTATGATTACACACTATCAACTAATGTTAAAAATTAAACACTATGAACCAAAGTTAAAGTTAAACACTATGTTAATATATCAGATGTTAACAAGTTGAATTATATTTTAAGAGATTTCATCATTTTCTTATGTCCATAATACTATTGTATAATTCATGCACTCAGTTTAAGGCAACGCTCGGAATAAACTTTTCTGTGGGTGAATAACACGTGGTTGAAAGTTTAATACGAATATATTTGATAATAACAATTGCACAACGACGATAACGATACATAAAAGGGAATATTAATAACCTGAACAATGCTCTCTTATTCTTTCTCGCTTATTCACTCTCGCTCTCTTTCTTTTCACTAACCACGCGGCTCTACTGTTTACTCTCTGCTTCTCTCTAAGCCACTGACCGTTTCGCCAATCTCGAGTCAGCCATAGATCATGTCTATCCCAGAATGTTCACACAAATTCAAAACAAACACACGACATTCACGCCATCACTCACAACATATTAGCAAAACCAAATCCACATTTTCTATTGCCGGGAAAGATACTGTAGCGTGCAACTAGTGCGCGCCAATAGAGAGTAAGTCACACCTAGACCCGCACCAATAGCAAATAATATTAACACGCACCAATAGGGTGCGAGCGTAATTAGCAAATTAGGTACCTGAAGCGTGTACCGATAGGGCACTCTCCACGGTCCGCGCACAGGAAAAGGGCGTATATAAGGACGCCCGAAAAGGGCAAAACAGGTAGTCCGGGACAGCGAACTGAGGAAACCCTGTACTCGAGTTAACTAAACATGTACCAGCGAACTCTGTAACGACGAATAAATCTTGTTCAACACAACATTGCACGCTTACGATTGGTGTGTGGTTTGAGGACTAACGAACCCACAATACTCTGTTTTCGCCTTATATAGGAATTCGCGATTCTTTTGTTTACCAATAAGCGTCGAATGTTACAATATTAGATTCCAATTGGCTGGTCCGGGGGCCGAGAAAATGTATAAATCGGACATTTGTTATACATTGCCACCATTCTTGTGAATGAAGGCGTTGAAACGTGATCAGCAGCTAAAATTTTAAATTAATACTTTAAAATGGCGAAAAGAATAGAAATTAGTATTGAAACTCGAAGTGCATTTATCACACTTA
>NW_017100486.1:36528-39341 GCF_001263275.1 Habropoda laboriosa | reverse complement strand
AAAGGCAATTTAAAGAAAAATATCTATTTCTTCGTACAAAAAATAATATAAAATGAAAAATATTCTACTTATAAGTATTTTGACAAATCAAACTTCCTCAATTACTTTGTAGGCGTTCAATTGTTTTTAGAAATATCCTGTTTCTCTTAATTTACGTAGTGATTCCAAACTTTTTGCCGGTAGTGTACTTTTAATGTATTATTCGATTTAGTTTACTATTCTCTATGAAAAAAGTATCAACATACTTATGTCGAAAAACTATTATTTTGGGAGACATTTGAATATGAATATTAAGTCATTGAATTAAAATATGTCCTAAACTAATAGTTTCCCGACATAAGTATGTTAATACTTTGTTCGTAGAGAATAACAAATACAATCTAATAATAAGTTAAAAAATATATAACTCCATTTAAGAAAATATCAATGACCCAAAATGAAAGCGAGATATTTGAAACATTGATCAACATTACAGAAAAATGCTCTCAATACTGAAATCGAAGGTTTCCGCAGCTGAAACCTGTTTTGATATAAAGATATACTGCACAATTTGCATTAAGTCTTATCTTGACGCTTGCTGACGCAAAGAAGTTGTGTCTAATTAAACTTTAACTCCATTTTTAAAAATGCCGTATTTTTTAACATATGTCTTATTGAAATAAATGAGATTGTCATTAACTTTATTCATGTAATTTATTTGCTTATTGCGAACATAATCAAATTACAAAATTGTATTTTTGTTTTGTTATTGTTTCAGACACTTGCAGCTGCGTTTATTTGTAGATGCACTTATACAATATTTTCTAATATTCCCCAAGGGGAATCCCTGAAAACAAATGAAAATTATGGAACAAATGAAAGATTACATTGTTTGGCTTATTCGCAGTTGTCGTTTAGCGTCGTAAAGTTCGTAGTTGAAAAGAAAAAAGAGAAAGATAGTAATAATGAAGCAGACAACGATAGAAGAGCGACAAATAGTTATAAGAAATTTTCAAAGTGGAAAAAGCTATCGTGAAATTGCGAAGATTATTGGTAGAAGTGCCAGTACTGTTCAGTATATTGTAAAACGATACCAAAACGAAAATAGAATGGAAAAATTACGGTGTGGCGTCGACCAAATGAGGAGTTTAAAATACAAAATTTAAACAGTACCGTGAAACATGGAGGGCAATCAGTAATGGTCTGGGGCTGCATGTCCGCTGCTGGAGTGGGTAACTTAGCATTTATCCAAGGTAATATGAATACATATGATTACATAAATATTTTGAAAAACAATTTGAGGGACAGTGCCGAAAAATTGGGGATTTTGAATTCGTTTAAGTTTTATAGCGACAATGATCCCAAACACACATCGCATGTAGCCAAAATGTGGGTACTGTATAATTGCCCTAAAGTACTAAACACACCTCCACAATCACCTGATTTGAACGTGATAGAGCACGTCTGGAATGAATTAGAGATTAGAATCCGGAAACATACTGTTAAAAATAAAACTGATTTAAAAAGGTTACTAATGGAGGAATGGAGCAAAATTGAACCCAGTTTTACTGAAAAATTGGTAAAATCTATTCCAAATAGATTGCGTGCGGTAGAATGTAGTCGTGGGCACCCAACAAAATACTAATTTTTAATTTAAACAAATTGTTGGTCACTTTTCTACAAATGTACGATTTTAGCTGTGAGACGTTTTCCAGACTGAATCATAGTAACTTTGTTTTTTTTATATTTAGACAACTTTGTTCCTTTTGATACTACTACATAATAAATTTAGATACATTTACAATTATAGATTCATGATATTTTTTCCCCCATATCTTTCCTGAACTTTTTCACGAGATGAAACGTATTCGTATATGTGATGTACGATTTTGGCTGTGACTCACTGTAGATATCGATTATATTTTAACAATGTAACTTTTATTTTAACGATGACACTTATACTCCCGGACTCCGAATTTACAAGCCGCGAATTTCACGAAGGGAAGAGACATTGTGGTTTTCTGCTGTGTACTAGATCGACAGCTATTAACTATACTCGCTTGGTTTCTATAATTATCGCTAAGGGATTTTTCGGGTATACTTATGTTACGTACGCAGACTAGCCGACACGGCGGCGCCGAGACATCCGCCTAGAGCTCACCCCCTTGAGATAAAGTAAACGAACGCGCTTCGGTCTCATGGGAAAATTAGGGCCCCCACCACCCAAAAAATACAAATTTTTGAGTATATAAGGGCATGATTTTCGAGGCTCTGGGGCAGTCACAGTTCAGAGTTACCCTGAACGTTAAAGTAGAACAGTACCTGTATAGTCATCGTTCGACACGAGCAAGATTGGGCTCAATTCCCTTTCGAGCAACCAAGTATAACACTAAATTCGTAAGTGTCAACTAGACATACTTGTCTACGACGTCCCCGCGTACTCACCGTGTAAAGTCGAGAAGGAAGATTCTTGCTCAGCCAAGAATCAACCATTATAATTCATATTTAAACCATTGTAATCTTATTGTAACCACATTGAATATTATTAGAATATAGCTATTGTAGAATTGCTCAGCCTATATTCAATTAACCATCTCCTTGTAACATTAGTAACGAAATCCATCCTTTGGAGAACGGCGTATATACCACGTACGCCGACGGTTCCAATCCTATCGGACTTGTCGGAGAACGACGTAGAACCACATGCGTTGAATGTTCTGACCGGTCCACCACAAACCTTGCCAACGACTTGTTAACCACACACGTTGAACCTCCAACCTTTTCCATCCTTTGGAGAACGGCGTATATACAACGTACGCCGACGGTTCCAATCC
>NW_017100486.1:16563-36406 GCF_001263275.1 Habropoda laboriosa | reverse complement strand
GGATTTGGGGGAGAAGGTGAACTTGGTTCTGGTGACGAATTGCTGGACAGGACTTCGAAGGGACAGTCAGCGATCGATGAGTAACTTGTTTTTCGGCGTTATGGGGTTAATCTTAAGAGTGACTTGGTGACTCAATGTCAATAGGCGGTTGGTTATCCAACAATACGAGGTCTATACGTCCCGCACCGCAGTGAACGTGTTAAGGTTGCATTTAGTGTCATTTTCATCAACAAAATCTCATAAATTGATAAGATTCTCATTATGTTATAATAAAAAATATGCTAATGTCTGTTTGGTCGCGTCACAGCGTCGACGTTAGAATTTGCGACGGTTTGATGACGCGGACTTCGAACTGTTGATTTTGCAATCTTCAGTGAAGTCTTTCGAAGGATGCGATGGATACGTAGTGGACTGTATTGAATTTTGAGTAATCACACAATGTTGAACAACGATATACTTGTATTTAAAATAGTTAACCAGATATGTTACAATAATAGTGTCTGTATCGAATGTGACTGTTGGTGCTTGTAATAATAAAATCGAAGTGTCTGTGCGTGCTATTTTATCAACTTGCTGTGTGCTTCTATTCGCTGTTTAAATGTGTAGTGGAGGTGGTTGAAGAGTGTTGATTGGATTTTTGTGAGTATTCCGGGGGTGACTGTCGTGTCGAGAGGGTGGGGGTATTGTTGTTAAATATTTGTTGTATTGTAGGGTCGAGTCCTGGTTCATCTGGTCGGTCGGCAGGCTGCCGCTTCTGGTGGCCAGATGAGAGGGTTTCCTAAATACTTGTAAATTTGCGAGCCGTGTCGCCTAAACCTTCGCCTTGAACAGATTTAGGTTTTTACAACCGAACAATGTCATTTTTCGTTAGTGGATGATTCATTGTGAACTTGTATTGAACTTTGTATGTGAATTGTGCAATTTACACCTTGAACAGAACTATAATTGTTAATTTTATTTAGAATATGTATATTGTGTTTGTAAATAAAAGTATTAGATGATTGCAAAAGTTCGTGCCTGATTTTCAGAGGTGGTGGGAACGGCTACATTTCTATCAAAAGATACACCGTGTTAAGCACTCGGACACTGAATTTCGCTTACTTCCGAAATATTGCACTTGGTGCCGTCTGAGGGTCTGCATTGATCTTAACGTCTCAGTTGAATACTGATCTGAGATGTGTATGTTTATTCTTGACAGTGGTTTATGATATTAAATTATTGAAGTACTGAGTCTTAGTGAATCTGAGCGAATCTTGCTGAATCAAGATTCCTGAGGTATCGCTTGTGGTGTTCGTATACTAACTCTTTTTTCTTAGCCTAAATCGGCCTTCTTATCGTGTCGTCCCTTCTCCAATTCTTCCAAATTTTGAAGAAGGGACGCGAAGGGAGGTTCCTAAAATTACTAAGTGACCAACCCCATATCACCCCCTTCCATTGCGTCCGGAGCGCGACATGTCCTTAAAGCGGGGGTGACGAAGCTGATCCTTGCTGGACGGAAAGGAGGATGTTAAAAAAGTGCGAAATTTGTAGCAGTTCAGGCACCTAAAATTTTAACGAGGCATCATTCTATAAGTCCTGAGGCATCATAAACGCACAATTATTTATCTGAAATGTGATGGGAAAGTTATAAAAAATGTAGATGAAGTTGACAGTACTTCGAAATTCGAATTGAAACTTTCTGACTTCAAATGATTATAACTTCGAAATGAATGCATGAAACGAAAAAATTCAAACGCTATTCTGTAGAGGAAAGTCAGTATTTATATAGTGTGTAAAAGAATATTGATCAAATTGCTAATTAATAACAATAAAACGCGAAAAATTGAGATAAGATGCTACCATGCAAATATTCCGTAAAATATGTTCGTTATTCTACTGTAACTTACTTCTAAGACAAGATGAAATGCATCGAATATGAAGAATTGTTCTTGTTACGCTATCGCGTGAACGTTGTTTTAATCGCTCGTCGTGCATGCCCGTGAACGTGGCTTTGGGGTGGTCTGAATCTTGTGGCGACTATGTTGAGGTGATGGAAAATAATTACGCAGCTTGCTTGACCGTTAAGGTGTATTTTTACTTGTTCTCCTTTCGGATGTTTCTACCAGACTCCCTTGAGTCGGGATCGCATTCTCTGAATCTTACTGAACTGGACTTAACCTAGATGTACGACTACATAGTATTATCTTATATCTAGTACTAACCTAGTAACTATATTCTAGTGCCTAATCTAGTGACATTGGTGTAGTGGGAGCGTGTGGCCACAATCTGGTGTCATGTGGCGCCTCGTAGTGTGAATGTTAAAGCGCGCCAAATTCAAATTGTACAGCGGTGTAGCCGAAGCAATCAACAAATGAACTCAAAACATGTACATACAGTGTACAGTAAATCTCATTGATTGCTATTTGCAATCGCTCGTTAAAATCAATATTTATCGTCGTCGCTGTGGACAAATCATTGCTGAGGTGTGAAACACTCGCTTTAAAGGAAATATGTATTGATAAACAAATGTTGAGAACCAATCAAATTCATCCTTAAATAACTTTATATAAAATCTTTAGTTTAATTGGTGACGATTGTTTTAACAAAAGCATGTAAACATTATAAATAATAGTC
This sequence comes from Habropoda laboriosa, assembly GCF_001263275.1. Classification (NCBI taxonomy): domain Eukaryota; kingdom Metazoa; phylum Arthropoda; class Insecta; order Hymenoptera; family Apidae; genus Habropoda; species Habropoda laboriosa. The sequence goes on along the minus strand of NW_017100486.1, from coordinate 33,793 downwards.
AACGACGCCTGAACAGGCAATTCAATTTTCTTCGTTCAAAGAGCTCAGACGTATTATCTCGTAATAAAGTTATAGTTAAACATTTCGTTAATTATTGTTCCAATCAAGTTATTTATTAAGTTATTTATTAGTTTATTAAAAGTTTCAACGTTAGTTTTCCTTATTCATTTAACTTCCTAAAATCATCGTGAGCAGAGAACTTCAGTGCTCCACGGGCGACAATTCCCTCAAATTCCCCAAGAACCCACGTAACATTATTATATTTCATCCTTCTCTTCTTCAGATGACATTTCTTCGGTAAAATATTGGTTGAGGAAGTTGGCAGGTGAATGTGTGGACGTCTGATGTCGAGCAAACCCCAAGTACCATAATACTGTTGCAACGTGTGAACAACACCCCGCTACACGTTGGCCTATTTTGCACTCACAAATATGTCCAACAATAATATATAAACAAAGTATTTCACGGAATTGATGTGTCGTGAGTGCATTTGAATTTTAACTAAAATAATGTTTCCAGAATCCAGGTCGATGTGGTATTTGCGGTAATCTATTGTCAAAGATGTTGTTGCTACTTGGAATTGAAAGTCGCCGTTGCATTCTACAAAAGAAAATCATTTGTCAGGAGTAGTACGAAGTGAAAACTTAAACGCACGTCTATCACAATTTCAACGCATTGAATTGGTATCACTTGATTTCTTCCCGCAATTAAACATTAATGATGTATGTTTATATTCATCCGGATCCTATCAAATAAAACAAGCTCCAGGATATTATGCTGACCACTTAAATCGCACTTACCCTTCAACGAACAATAGGTGTTGCATCGCAAACGCAACCGTTAAAGTCAAACTCTTATGACACGGACGACCAGGCCTGCTATTTTTGAGGGCTTCTGATTTAAATTCTTTTATGTTTACTTTTCCTTTCGAAGCGATGTCGAGGACCAGAAAGTGTTTTATGGACGCAGAAACTCGACTCTTCTGCGTGCCATACGTCTTCCTGGTGCCCGTACGTTTCCTTCAATAGCAATTACCGTGTCGTAAAGCCACTACGCATACACACACACACACACATATTTTAGTCCCGTTTGGACTGATTTTCCTCTGGGCCTCACACCCCCGCCACGATGTCATACCACCACCCTGTCGACTGGGGAAATTCAGGGCAGGTTGCGTACTCCCCATTCATGAAGAACAGTCCAACACGAAGAAAGGCTCCTATTCGTTACCATATGCCACCCCCTCAACATATAGTTTAACATAAAACAGCGAGAAAGGCCAAATAGTTCAAAAAGATCAAATAGCAGTTCACGTTCAAAAGTAGTTCATACTTACATTTTCACATTTAATCATTAATTAGACTTACACGAGATTAAGTAGACGTGTGAGAGACGCGAAACACTGAAAATAATAAAGCTTAAGAATCGCGTCACAACAATAGGCGACAATCGAGTTTCACATGAGCAGTCGGAAACTGATTTTCGAAACCCGGAAAAGATGGGTGTCATACCTTTTCGTTACAGTCAGTATTTTTTAGGCCCCATAAGTAATTTGTTAAAGCGTAGAAAATTATTTTTATTATTTGGGAATAACAAAAATATTTTTTTTCGCTGTCCTAAGTCTGAAAAAATATTTATACATTTCCTAAAGTTTCTTTTACAATAATACTTTATTGTGCGTGAGTTATTTGGAAATTAGCGCCCTAGCTGCTATTAAATGTTTGCCTGAGCACCGACGTAGGTAAATAGATAAGACGGTAAGATATTTTTTTAATTTTCCTGTTGTTTTATTAGCGTGCTACATTATCGACAGTTGATTGAACACCGTTTATCTACTTACAGATCGGCAAAGCAAAGGTGAGGCTTCTGACGTCACAGACGATGTATAGAATAGACTTTGCAACTTATAGGACTTTTTGTTCGGAGCTTTGGGGTCGAGAAGAGCCTTACCATTTTCATGTCGCTACCAACGTTACCGATTCAGCATAGAATAAGATTACAACATTAGTAGTGGTTGGAATTGGAATTAAACGTAACTATGAAATTACAAATTCATAGTAATTGTTTATTAGTAGATGATTCATCACATGCGCGTGTTCTATTTCGGTCAAAAGATCGTGAACAGTTTTACCCAAGCAATCCAATATATGCATGTAACTTTATGTGTAAATTTAATAAAAGAGAATTCTTATACATCTGCCAACTTTACCATCTTTGATGGTTGGGTTGTATCTATTATAATTCCTAAACTCACTTTGATCCGTAGTTAATATCGTAGAGGACATAACAAAACCTCTGATTTTTTACACGATCGGTATTTCAGAACGTTGAAGACAAAAATACAGACGAGGTACAGAATATAATATAATAATAAAATCAGTTGTCCAAAGTATCCAAATTCTACCCCTGAGTTCGCAACACTTTTCTTGATCGACCATTACAGTGTATAGTAGTACGGATAACAGTTGTGCATGCCTGTATTATACGAAGTTAGTCTATAAACGTTTCGTTGCAAAATTATAAACAAATATTGTAAATCGTCGGAAAAACTCAGAAAAACTCGACATAAATGCAATAAATCTGGGAATTTATTATGAATCATAATCCCAAATGATTTTCAAAAAATTGAACAATTTTTTAAAGAGAAATTCAAATTGTCTATAACTGTAGATTATAAAAATTTGCCTACTATTCATAAATTAATAGTACTTGTTTTCAAAATTTCTACTCGCAAAGAGGAACATATTTTGATTTATTTAAAGTAATTCTCCTTTCTACTCAACATCAAAGCATGTTCTTCTACATTACCTCTACACTGAATCAAGGTAACACAATTTACTTCTTTCCTTCGGACTGCATATGCCAAGACGTGAAAGCTTCTAAAGATATAAACTAAGTAACTTGTGATGTGTTACTATTATATAATCATCTCATACAATTCAATTTACCGAAAACTACAAAATCACGATTGCTAAAGCTGAAATTTACCTGTAAAAGTACATATAGAAGGTGAGTTACCTAACTTGACGTTACGGCGTACACTTCTGTCCTCACACGGAGCGGTATGTCGGTTAATCGATAGGATGTTGGAACATTCAACGTATGAAAACACGTCGTACTCCAGGTATGAATGGATCAGGTGGAACATTCAACGTATGAGAATACGTCGTACTCCAGGTTAGGAAGGATCAGTTGGAACACTCGACGTATGAGAATACGTCGTACTCCAGGTTAGAAAGGATCTCAGGACTGCGTGCCATAATGTTCGATATACCTCGTTTGGTTGAAATGAGCGAGTCAGACTTAACAATGCTATATATTCTAGTATAAATAAGAAGTGACAAGTTACTTCGATCCAACGATCGGTTACAATGATAGTTAAATAGTTAAACGGTCTATTCTCGACTTGGCGAGGATATTCCTTCTCAGTTTACGCGACGAGGCGCGGGGGTGTCTTAGACCGTAATGAGAATATTATAATTCTATGCTCGAAAGGGACTACAATCCGATCTTGCTCGCGTTAACGTTCCGACTGGCAGAGTAACGTTCTGGTAGAATACTGAGCCCCAGAGCGTTTGTTTTTTTTTATTCAGACGTAACGTCTGTGATGAAGCAGGAGGGGTGATAGAGTTCCCTGGAGTACGGCGACTCCTTACACTCTAAAAGAAATAAAAGTTATTAGTATACATGAATTTTTAATAGTAGCTAATGGCTAAATAATTTAGGTAACAGGAAAAATTTCAAAAAACCTGCTCAGCACGACTGAGCCCCAGAGCGTCAAAAATCAGGCCCTTATATACCCCAAAAATCGCGAGTTTTGGTGGGGAGGGGGGCACTAGATTTCCCTGTGAACGAAATGCGTTCGTTTGCCCTTCTCTAGGGCTTTCTAGGGGGGGTGCGCGATGGACTAAACACTCGGCGCCACCGCGTCGGCTAGGCTGCGTGCATAACAACTGTAAGAATGTTAGGTTGGAGACAGGTTGTTAATGCCCGTGGTTGTGGCGATGAACTTTCGAGCTTTGTGGATGTTTGCACGATGTTGTGCCGTCTAGGTACTGGTTCGAAGGACCACCCAAATGATTGACACTTGCAAAAACTGATCTATGGTATCGCGTAATGTGAGCTGGTTGCTCCTTGGTTCTCCTTGTTCGTGGTGGTTGAACGACTGCTCGACGACTCACTCTCCGACGTCGCGTCTCGGACGTCCGTCAGAGGGATTTTCGTTGGGACACGCTGATTGGTTAATGGTTAACGATTGCATTTGCCAATTAGCGTGTCTAATATCGTCTTTACCGCCCTTCCAGTGCACCCTTAGCGCGCTGTCACCTTGGAAGGTTGGGAGACGGTCGCGAGGGGTGGGCGGAAGGTCCCAAAAATCTGGAATTTCCTCCGAGTGACTAATCGGCAAGCGGACCATTACATACAGATGTGCCGTTCGGAAATTCGTGGTTTATGGTATGTTCGTAGGCTATTGAGCGCGAGGGATACAAATTACTAAAAATCTAGCAAAGCAATTCTAGTGACCCTCGCAGGATGTAATTAGACCCGTGCAAGCAATAAACGAAAATCCTAAACTCAAAAATAACCGTTCCCAGTCGATCGTGCCATAAACCGTTTCTACAGAAAACCTAACACAGGTATTCAATAAAATTTATAACAGTAACAAATATATTTAAGAATCAAGACTCAATAATAATAACTACAATGTCTCTACTCTATCTCTATTACTCTAATACTTTACTCTTCATGCTGTCTCTATAATGCTCGCTCTGAGACTTTCTCTCTCTCTCTCTCTCCGACCACCCGTGCGGTCTTTCTCTATTTTTCTAGTTCTTTCATTCTACGCGGAAATTCTCAAAATGCATTCGATCATGACCACCCAAATCTTTGGGTTGTCACGCACTCTTCGCTCTCCCGATACTCTCACGCTCTCGTTCCAAACACTTTTCATTCACGCCTTTGTCGCTCCAGCTCAAGTATTCTTCGTTCACGCAGCTATCACTCTGAGCTAAATATTCACACAAAAAGTCCTATCACACGCCTATCTCTCTGGTCCAAACACTCGCTTAAATATACCTACAGTATGTCCGTTTTAAGTGTCTATAAGTAATTATTTCTGTAAGTATCAGAAATACGAAACAATATTTCAGATGAAAGTCGTATGATATCGAGGGGGAGATATAGCGATGATAATTATTTGACCTTCGGATAACTTTGGAGAGTCCTGCGAAGGTTGTATTTAAATTTTTAAATGGAACCCTATATTTTTTATTGCATATTCTTGTATCTAATACTGAGACGTATTCAAAACACTACCTACATATGTATTTTTCGTAAGCCCTTGTTAAGTTACTACCTTTCAAAATTTACGCGTCGCCGGCATTAACGTTACGTAGTGGTTGCTCGGTCAAATTTTGTACATCATGGTGGCTCTAAAAAGAACCGATTTTGTGTGTGCGTGTATGTGCTTCAGAATAGTGTAATCTAAGATGGCTATCCTTCAACATGTCCTCCATCGTTAAGAATGCATTTCTATAACCTGTTTTGGAATTGTTTCTTGTATTCCGTGTACTAGTTGTTAGGGCTTGCGGTTGATCTTTCGATCGTTCAAGCTTTGTCGGTTTTTGCACGTGTGTGCCGACTAATGTTCTAAGGCTTCGAAGGACCAGTTTCTTGATTGAAACACTAAGTTTTTATTTTATATTCTATTTTCGACAACTAATTCAAGATATAAATTCTACTGCGAAGTGAGTGGTGTTTCTCTTGCGAGTGGCCAAGTGATTCTCCCGCGAGTTGTAAAGTGTTTCTGCTGGAGTCTCTGCGGTTTCCCTCGACGAAGACTCTTATTTTCCTAAAAACACCCTGATTGGTGATTTTTCCTTTTCTAAATCGCCAATCAGTTGACTTCGGTGCATCGCAACCTCCCTCCATTTTGCCCTTAGCGCGTTATCTTAGAGTGGTGTGTACAACGACCGGAGGAAGTGTTCGGTGGACGGATGCGTGTGAATCCTGTGGAATCTCCGCTTTTCTAGGCTTCGTTAAAGTCAAAGTAAAGTCAAGTTTTCTATTTTTCCTTTCGGAGACTCCAGGATTCATGGCAGGGTCTGGTCCTAGGGACTAAGTGTCGCGGGCAATGCAATAAACACTTGTGGTGTTTTGAGAAAGCGATATTTGCCTGCAACGGCGACCACTTGACTCGCTGCCATAAATCCGGTTACAGGATACGCCATAACACTAGTAGTTTATTAAGTGAATCGTACAAATATCACGGAACGGAGACGCGTTAACAGAGTACGGTATCGTCAGCGAACTAAACAGTAGTCTTACAGAACTGCGTGCGTAATGGTAGGACTAAAAATTCTGAAGTTTTTGAGGAAGGACTTAATACATATGTATGTAAGACGCTGTGCGACGCGCCTAGACAACGGCCTTAGACAAGGATGAGCGCAGGCTGCACCCCGACTTCAAGGCTTGCACGATCCTAACGGCCGAAGAACCATATAAAAGCGGAAAAAGGGCAGCGGCCCACACCGACGAGCGAATCGACGTTATTTTAAATCAGTTATTTTAAACGTCTGTATTTTCTTAGTCTTACATATATGTATTCGTGTCTTGAGGAGTAGGAGTTAGGGTTCGTAAGGGTTTGGTATACCAAGGGTAGGGTTCGACGGTGAGACGGAGTTAGTCACTAAAGGATGAGGTCATGAGGTCGAGAATGAGTAGCAAGGAAAGGATGAAGTCATTGGTTATCGGGTATTTACAAAATGGGCAAGGAAGGCTAATACTTAAATCTAAAGCGCGGTTTGGAATAATAGATAGTGTGGGTATACAACATGCGTTTCCACCTTCTGTAACATTTCAGGTGTTATTTTTGCACATGCACTACTTATACGCTGGCGTAATTTCATTACACTTTCAACTGGAGTGTAATGAACTATTTGTTTTAGGTACCCCCACAGAAAGAAATTGCACGACGAAAAATCTGGCGAACTTGCTGGCCACGATACTGGTCCGCCACGTCCAATCCAGTTATTTTGAAAATTTTCATTCAACCAAGTTTTTACTGCTGACATGTACAATGGAGGTGCAGCATCTTGCTGAAATCACACATGCATTTCTTCTTTCTTCTAATTCATTGGGGGTGTACATTGGATAACGCTAATGCTGGCGGTACGTAAACTGTGAAAGTTAATAACTCAACGACAGGAAACTTACGGAAAATACATATGCAGATAGTGTTTTAAAGATATCTCAGTATTAGCTACAAGAATATCTAATAAAAAACATAGGATTCCATTTAAAAATTTAAACGTAGTCTTCGCAGGACTCTTCAAGTTTATTCAAGGTCAAATAATTATCATTATATGTCCCCCTTGATACCATACAACTCTCATCTGAAATATTTTCTTGTAGTTTTAGTACTTACAGAAATAATTCCATATAGACACTTAAAACAGACAGTTTTTTAAGGGGGTATTCTGGTCTAGCGCGCGAGTTTCATTGCCATCTTTCAGAATTTTTTATGGATAATCAAAGTAAGTGTAGTACACGAAATTTTTTCTAATAACTTAATCGACCTTTTAACAATATTTATATATATTTTTTAGCGTGAAACAATAAGTGTAAGATGTCTGTATGAAAGCATGAAAATTGCGTATACGTCTAGTTGGTTGTCATGATTCCGTCCTTCGTAGACGTCAGAAACAAATAATTCAAAGAAAATTTTGTTCAGTAAGAACGTGGCTATCGTCTGAACCAAAACCATATGTTAAAATTAATTTTTAGCAAAATGGCGCCATGTTAAACAGAAAAGTCCCTTCAATGGTGAGATTAATTTGTTAATTACAAAGGCAATTTTGCAAATATCTTTATAATTTTGGTTCAGACGATAATGACAACATTTTTGAATATCCACGCAAAATTTCATTAACATCGGACACACCGTTATTGAGATATCGTGGCAACCATTTCGCAAAACATGGTTTCGAGGAAATCGCGTTTAAAGTTTCAGTTTAAGTTTAGATACAATAAAGAGAAATTAGATGCACTTATATTCAATCAATGAGTCGATTGTTCATATTTACAAGCAATTCCGAACCGTTTTTGTTGCATCTGACTTGTGCTGCTCAGATCTGTTTCGACGTACCTTAGCTTCGTTACTGATAAATTTCTTTGTTCTGGGGACAATTTTGATTAATTTCTAAAAGAAAGCTAATTCCTCTGTGAAATATGCAAACCGTCAGAAATGTTGCAATTTGAATTGTTGTCGTTGATTTGTGCTTCGGAAAAAAATTCTATATTAGAGAATTGAGACTCTACTATTTTTCGTGTTAGCTCTCACAGATTTCGCCAATAAGTCATGTGAGGTCAAATGTTTATAAATCAGCTTTATTATTAGTAAGACTTGTTTATTCAGAGGCAATTTGTCGTGTGTTTCTTAACTTACCTGGCGCGGTAGCTATTCAGCTAGCGCGACAATCCGCGCCACAGTTTCTTTTAAACCTCTATAATTTTTTTGAATTTCAAAAAAACACTTGGGGACTATATTTTTAAGACTACAAACATTCAAAAAATATAAAAATCACACAGTCGATTTTTTGACACTTCTAGACCAGAATACCCCCTTAATAGAATGTGTAACATTTCGCTTTTTGTAATGGTACCTTTGAGAAGCAAGCGAAGAATAAACTTTATTCTTTATATTTATTGATGCCTGTGATTGTTAACGATTGTTGTATTCCGCGGCTCGCGATTCCTTGCGTTGGTTTATTATATTCAATAGGTACGCGGTAGGAGAGCCTGACGGAAACTGGGGCGAAATAAGGGAGCTATTCTGCGCGTAGTACTATTCGACTTTATTAGACAGTTCGGTGACGTTCGGTGCGTGAAGACCACTAGACAAAAATCTGCTGTTTCGACGGAAAAGGTTTCTAGATATAGGTTCGGTAAGTACGAGAGTAGGGGTTGGTCTCAGAGGTGAATGTAGGGAGAGGCGGTGAGGGCTAGGTTCAGCGATGAGTAAAAGTAAATGGATGATGTGGAGGTCTAGGTTTCGGGGTGACTAACGTTAGGATGATGCGGATTTGTTTACAGTTAAGGAAAGGAGGCAGGATGACTAAAACTAATGAAAGATAGGAGAGAGGTATACGACACGATAACAAACTTTGTGGTGTTTGCATGTCGTATGTCAATTAAAACACTTTCGGAGAACCCCCAACGATTTGGGAACTACATATGTAACTTTATCTGTAGACTGTGTAACGAATAACTAAACTTTAATGAGCAGAATGCTCTTTGACGGTTCTTTCTTGACTCTCTCAAAGGTGTAGAATTCTGGAACCTCTTCGTGTCGACTGCATACTGATTGGCTAATACTAAAAAATCCCAATAACCAATTAGCATGCTTAATGAATGTCACCAACACTCTTCTAGTGCGCCCAAAGCGCGCTTTCACTTGGAAGGGAGGAAAACGGTTCATAAGCTAACGCGGGGTGGATGAAAGGTAACGGTGTAGAATTTCCTCCAGGCTTAAATCTTCCGTCATTGGACCGTTATAATCAAATGTACTTTTTGGAAACTTCTGGTTTACAATACATCCTTGTGCTATTGAATCTACAATACATCCTTGTGCTATTGATGCTAACGTTCCTCTCAAGGATAGTCATTGACATTGTGGGTGACGGGAGAATAAACGTACTCGTGCTCGCGCTTGAAATCTTTTATTTCTGAAAACCCAGACGAGACGTCTGATGTCGCTCGTGCGACTTTCGGCGGTTCAATCCCTTGGTGTCGTCGGTCGGGACCCTGGCTGCCCTCGGAACGGATCTCAAGTGTCTCCCCGCTTTCCGAGGACAGCCATCCTTATCGGCCCGCCGCGACACGTCCGTTATGTGCGTCTCGCAGTCTCGATGGTGTTTACAATGTGGCGCCGTGCGCGCTGCATGGGCCGCTACAACACTTATTATTGTCAATTATTATTACCGATAATATATTTTGTGACTTAAAGTATCCTTTCTAACAAATTATGTACTGTAAGAAATGCGAGATTCCGGCGGCGAAGTGGTGGCCTGGACTTTGTAACCCAGGAAGAGAAAGCGCGCGGGTATCTGAGGGTCCCCTAAACTAAGCCCTTTCCCCGAAAAGTCAAACGAGGGGGCTCCAACGGTTTTTCGGAGGGTACTCTGGAAATAGCCGTCGAGCGAGACGGACACCGGAGCACTTAGCAGTCGCTTAGAACTGTAGTTTAATACATTTTTGGATACCCCACTATCCTGTGTTAAATTCATTTAAGCTGTGCTTACAGTACAAATATTTAGAAATATCACAATTTTATAAAATACACTTGTCTTGAACAAATAAGTTCTACGTAATGTTTGAACTTTCTTTTATCTTTTCATGAATGAAAAAATTTCAATGTTCTTGCATTATAGATACGAATTAATACACACTTGTATTAAATACAGGTACCGTTGAAAATAGAGCAAACTCTAATAATTTTGAACGAAATCAATATTGCGAGATTTCAAAATTTCACAAACGGAGCACGGAAAGTAGTATGCGATAGCAATCGCAGCAGCTACCGGGGAGAAAGATAGAGAGAGGGAGAGAAAGAGAGAGAGGCACGACGTTTCACTTTGCTATTTCATTACCTTCACTCGATCCTTGGCCGCAGTACAAACATAGCCATCACCTGTACAACGCGTATTTAATCTTTCACGATCGTTTCGTAAATTGATTGGTGAAGTGTGACATTCGCGCGCGAAATATGAGCGATAAATTGTTTTATGAACGTAGAATGCTGAGAGATGCATGGTAGAGGAACACTTAATCGTCGTAAATGATCAATTGCCTTAAACTTTGTACGATTATAATTTGTTACATCAAGTTACACTGAATGTTAACGTCGAATATCTTGCATTGGAACGATGTGTATCAGCTGTTGCTGTTAGATAGCCGCAAACAACCGCAGCCTACACCCGCGAGATTGATCGATGCGAAAAGATCGCATTCGCATTAACCGGTTTTAATTTTTTTCACCAGGTAAGAAATAAATACTTTAATAAAACATTACCACCTACCTTATTTATAATTATTATTACAAGACGCGAGACCTTTATTACCGTATATTATTCTATTGCAAATGGGTACAGAGATTGGTACAAATTGTAAAAACAAATTTAATTGCAATGTATTTAAAAATAAGCTAATATTTTTTTGGAAATACTGATTTTCATCAGCTTTTTTATAACTACAGTATTACTAATAGGTAACGTTTTAGTAAAATTATAAGACGTATCTGTCGAATATTTTAAAGAAATTACGTTGAAATACTGTACACCCCCGAAGAATAGATAAATTTAATAACTCGAATTTGTATAGATAATTTCAGTTAGATCGGTAGTTAAGTAAATCATTGGTTTCTAAATATACGCGTGCTCTGGTTTCGCATCTCAAAGTTATTATTTCTTTTATTTTCACTTGATGCTTCAGCTGTAGTAATACTTTAATGTTCTCGTACACGCATAGTGAATATTCATTTCTTTATAAAATGAGCATAATAGATTATCAACAAACTAGAATGAGCTGTTCTTTTGTGATAAAACTTTTTATAATACATTTCTTGCGTGCCGTGCTTTTCTTTTTTGTATAAGGTGTAACGATCCTTTGTTAATCCCATGTGGATATTGGATGGAAAGGTTGTAGAGTGTATATTTGGTTATGAATCGAGTTTTTCTTCTACGTTGCTGCGTTTTATTGCAGCGTTTCGACTTCAGTTACAGTTTTGGACTGTTTGTTTACAATGGTGCGTCATTTTTATACAGTTTCGTTATTGTAAGAAACTTGTGTTATTTGGTTTAGCGAAGAGAAGTCACCTTTCGCGGGTTGCTTATTAGCAGGTATGAACCCGCGAGGCAAGTCAACGGGTAGAGTCGTTGGTCGCGTCGTAATTTTGTACTTTAGCACACTCCTCTGTGACACTTTGAAAAAATCGATGTTTTTTTATTTTTCGAATGTATATATGTACATATATATCTTTGAGAATGTAATGTTAAATTTTAGAAAAGAAATTTCAAGTATTGTGGCTTGTACAGCCATTTTTATACAGCCCTCGCGATGGATGCTCCAATTCCCTAACCGAGCAACCAGCTCTTCTGGAAGATGAAGATATTTAAAAGATGTCTAAAGATACTTAAATGATATTCTAAAACTATTATATGAAGAACTATCTATCTATCTATAGAAAGTTTCAGTTCTTGTTTGGCATCTGGCAACGGAACATTTATTTTGCGGCAAACAAATTTTTGAAATTGCTGCTTATTGTACACCTTGCACTTTTAACGAAGGCTTTCAAACCTTATTAAAAATGATAGACAATATGGGTCCAGACTTGCCGAAAGAGAGCACAACGCACAGGTGCTCAGCACCAACCGCCACACATCTGATGCCTCAAAGGAGGCTGAAACAGCTCGTCGAAACGAAAGACTAGTATTGTAAGTAATGTTTTCACAAAAGCACTCTTTCAGTGTAAAATTTTAAACGTGATTTTTTCACCTGACGTAGGTAAAAAAAGAACTACATAGCCGATTGCGATGAAATTTTTACAGGATAGTCCACATACCACTAGTTCTCGCCGGTACCAAAATTATATTTTTATGCCGAGTTTATCATACCTCTTTTATTAAAAAACTACCGAAAAAAGAATGAAATTTCAAAATTTACAATTTAAGCATTTGCCATTTTGCCAATTTTCAACATAAATTATTTATTTTGGTACGGACAATAGCGACAAACATACTGATTATGAATCTTCTTCATTTTTTTGTTTTGGTCAACCCTAAGAGCTCAAATCATCTACGCCAGCAGGACACGATTTTTAAACACGGATTTTATAAATAAAATGAAATAAAAACAAGAAACAAATGATTACAACTGTATAAAAAATTGTTATGTATGACGAAAAGGTAACTAAACAAACTACAAAAAAAAATCATAACAATAGACGTAAGTACGTATCATTTCAAAAAAAAATTCATGAAAACTGCTAAATTTTGCAGCATTCACAGAAGAGTGCCCTCTTAAACAATCGCATTCAAGGCTTTAATATACAATAAAAGAATATAAATTAAAAATAATACACAGTAGAAGGCGGTAGCAGACATATCGTGTTAATAAGATAGTCGGTTATTGATTATAACATATCGAATGGTTAAGAATACTAATTTACAGTACGATTAAATAGTACTACACTTTGCCTGATTAAATATAATACATATGTAGGAATAGGGTTTTATTAAAGTATCTATACCGCTAGTTACAGAGACAACACGACGAGTAAAACTAGTTCGTGGGGCCTACACTGGCCTTATCGTACCTGATCGTATCGTATCGTAGTTACTTCCAGACTCCCTTCTCGTGTCGCGGGCACGTGCTTTTATCCTCTCCCAGTCCGAACGTTCCCGACATTTTTTCTAAACCCGGTACGTCCGGGCTACCGTTTTTGCCTGCCCGGTCGTGTTACGTTAGAATATTCTCGGAGCTAATGCTCACATAGACACACACACACTCATCCCTGTCGGCACGTGCCGATCAGCCGGTAAATACACCGAGCCGGTTCGATTATCCGTGTTCTTAATCGCTTCCTAAATTCGGCATATTTGGGTTAGCGTTTTTGCCTGCCCGGTCGCGGTACGTCAACGCTCATATACACTCACGCACACTTAAGCCTGCCGGCACGTGCCGATCAGCCGGTAAAATGCATCGAGAAGATTCAATTGTCCGTGTACGCGATTCCGTTTATCATGCCTGCTTCCCACACATATTAAGATATATTTCAGTTACGAAGCGTTAAGTATATCTAATTCCGGATTCTTCCCATATAAATGTTCTTCACGCTCTTTTTGTACATTCCATGGTTAGTTTTTACTCTCATATCTCGCATAATATCGTCCTTTTCGAGATGGATTTCATAGATACGGCCCAGGCTCCATTGTAGTAACGGTAGGTTTTCTTTCTTAATGAGCATCAAGGTTCTCATTTTTAAACGAGCTGAATAATTCTGGCGACATTTAGTTCAAATGTTTAATTCGTTTAGGTACTCTTTGTACTATCTGGATTAGAAATTTTGTTTGACCCTTTGGCACCCTGTGGTAGGCTTATCAAGGACTCGCCTATCAACAAGTGAGTGGGAGAAAGGGTTGAAGAATCGTTCGGATTGGGAGATAATGGAGTTAACAGTCCGGAATTTAGGACGATTTCTATTTCCGTTAGAACTGTAAATATAGCACCTTCGATAGTGCGAACTTAATTAGGACCATATTAATTTTTATTAAATTACATACACTCTTCTTCCACAGTCGGACAGCTACTGAAAAAACAAACGCAACTCTGCGTCTTTTTGTTTTGCCGAATCGCGTTCGCTCGAGTATACAATGTCACAGCCACGGAGCCACGCGCACCTACACACTCATACATGTATACCCTACAAATTCATTACACATTTCTTTGGACACGTTCAAAAGGACAAGTGCTGTGTGAAAAGTGTTTGCGAGTGCCAGAAAACCATTTGAAAGAAGAGAGTGAAATAATGGAGTACAGTGTGGAATGTAAGTTGCAACAGAAGAATCCAAAGCAGAGTCAACAGGTGCCATAATGTACTGTGTAATTACATTAATTGTGTAATGCATTCATTCAATATAGTGTTTAAAGAAAAAGTATTTTAATATTTAAAGGTTAGTCATAAGTCGTAGACCATGTACATATGTATTAAAAGAAAAGCTATAACAAAAGGGAAAAAAAATATCATTGGAAAATTCTTCAAACAGAATGCGAACCTGTGACAAAAAAGGAAGCATATCAGCAATCTTTCTTTCATGAAACTCTTTATTATATAATAATTGAACAGTACTTTGTACATATATTTATACATTTAGGTTTCTAGATACATAAAGGCACTTAATTGAGCATCACAGTGATTGTTGTAGCACCTGTTGTGATATGTAATTTGTTCAGAGATATTAACATTAAGCTTAAATAACATTTGCGGTTTATACTTCCATACTTATTTTTTTGTAGGAAAGCAAGTTAGAAAAATCTAATTATAGAAATACACTTACATAATAGTAGTAGTAAATATGCATGTATAAATGTAAATATGAATATATGTAAATGATAGTATAATAGTAGTTATTATGTGTAACAATAGTAGTAATAAACAGTATATAGAATTAACTTTCAGTTTTTATATAAATTAAATATTAGTAGCTTGTTATAAGGTAATTTATATTTGTATTCAAAAGATAGATTATAGCTACATATACTAGTTGTTTTCAAGTTCCTTATTGCACTTTAGTTGGTTATGGTAGAATCTTTGTACTAGTCCCTTGACATACTCGTTGATGTATTCACGTTCTGCTTCCTTATGTAGGTAGTTAGTTGGCTCAAACCTGTTGATTGACAGTACCATTCTCAGACATTTGTTTTGTAGGACTTGCAGGCATTTCATATGGCAATTAGACAGACTGCCCCAGACTGGTGCAGTGTAGGTTAGTATAGGCCTCAGTAGCATTTTATGTATAAATCTTTTATTTTTCATTGTGAATGCAGAATCATGGACTATTAGTAGCTATAGTTTTTTAATAACAGAGTATACTTTTTTGGTGATGTGTTTTCTATGGTTATGGTATGTAAGCTTGGAGTCGAGGTAGACATGCAGATATTTGATTTAGCGTACTGAAATTATGGGATGTCCATAAACTGTTATAGGTTGGTAGATTTTTATGTCTCTCTTCTTTTTTGTAAATACAATGACTTCTGTTTTTGCTTTATTTACACTGATTTTCCAGTGTTTGCAGTATTTTTCTAAAATGTGGATGTGTACCAAGCATTATCGTAATTCGGTCTTTTGAAATCTTAAATCCAAGAAAATTTTTTTCTTCAGGGGCAATGGAAGTCTGCCTGAGCATTTTCTTCCAAAATAATCCCGTCTCATGTACGTTAAAAATAGTTTTGTCACAATACAATTCTTACAATATTATGCTAATCGCAACGTCTCTTGAAACGATCAAACCAACCATTGCTTGCTACGAAATTTTGTATTCTTTCTTTAACCTCAGATTCATCTCTTAACTTATCAAAAATTAGATTGGCCTCGTTGCATATCGTTCTCTGGTCCAATGGACATTTCTTGATGCGTAGTTGATTGTCGCACCATAGTTTTAATAAAGCTTCCACATCAGCAATAAGATCACAATGTTTGCGAATAGTACATACTTGAATTCATCGGCTGGCCTTCTTTTATTATCGTTAAAATACGTTTTTTATCTTTAAAAATCGTTCTCACATTTATTTTTAGCAAGTTTACTTTTTGGCTAATCTCAAAAGCTTTCATTCCACAATCAAATAGTTTTATTATTTCTAATTTAGTTTCTAAACTTATAGTACTTCTTTTCTTAATAATGGAATCTGAGGATGAGGGAAAATGAGCATACGTGCATACGTAGATGATAGTCTCAAATCTCCATTAATCGCACCTGTGTACTAATGTTTAATGTAAATATATTTCTATAATCAGTTAAGAAAATGTTACTAGCAACTTATCTTAGTGGTAATAAACTAACACAATGTCAATAAAGTTATTTTATTATAAAATATTAATTATCTTTCTCTCATATTTTAATAATTAAAAACTTTTTTTAAATAAAATAAACAATTATAATGCATTTATAAGTTAATCAAATTTAAACAAAACATAATTGCTTTTCTAACAACAAAATTACAATTTAAATCTTTATAGTAGCAACAAAAATTTAGAGTATTATAGAAACATAAACATATACCTATAGTTCTTATGTTACCTTGTTAACGCGGAGGAAATCTTCAAAAGACACCCCGCCTCCCCCGGGGAGGGGGATTCTTACCCCACTAAAACCTCCGCGGTGATTCTCGTCAGGCGCGCTGGGGAGGGCCACGGGAACCTTGTATGATTTCCGCAGCCCTCCCTGCGCCTCGACCTCGGGGGAGGAGGTAACTACATTATCATCCCCTCTCCGTAACTCCGCCCGTAGGCGGCGCCGGGGGACCACGCTCGGTGCCGCCCCGTCCCTGGGGAGCCGCATTGAGAGGGACCGGGGCCCCGTTCGACCCCTCGCGGCCCCGTGCTCTCCTTGTCCGGAGGGCAGGGCTCTCGCCTCCTCGCCCCCGGTTCCTCCTCCTAGAGGGATCGTTTGTTTCC
>NW_017100486.1:15607-16453 GCF_001263275.1 Habropoda laboriosa | reverse complement strand
GCCAACCTCATCCACCAGGACCCGGCGCTTCACCTCCCATGCGGAACACTCCGCGAGGGTGTGTTGCGCCGAGTTCCGGTGTCCTCCCTCGCAATGGTGGCATCCGTCTGTCACCTCTTTGCCGATCCGGTGCAGGTACTCCCCGAAGCATCCGTGTCCGGAGAGTACCTGGGTCACGCGATACGTGTGCCGCCCCTTGCCGCGGTTCACCCACTCGTCGAAACTGGGGTGAACCTCCTCTACGGCGCGCTGGCCGACCTTTCCTCCCAAGTGTTCCTTCCACTTGGCCAGCGCGCCTTGTCGGGACTGGCGCCTCAACACCTCGACCTCTGACGCCGACGGGATCGCCCCGCCTCGGCGGAGTTCGCGGAGACGCCCATACACTTGGTCGTCTCCCTATGTTACCTAACCTTATAAAGAAGTTACTCACTAACCTTCAGTAATGAAAAGTTAGTACAAACTGATATCACCGGTATTGGTTGACCCAGCTAGTCATGTAACCCCGGACGTTATTAGTCAACCAGCCCCGAACGATCGTTTTGATTTCAATACTCTACATAACCCTAAATTATTTATGTATGACAAAAAAAAAAAATACTGTTTCAATAGATCGTCTAATAAACAAACTTTAAAATATTCCTTTAACATTTATTTTATTGTAACTATATAGAGCGTGAAAACATAAAATCTTTAAGAAAAAAAAATATTTACTTACGTAATCAATTTTTCGATAAACGTTGATAACGTGCAATCACGGCATCAGAAATAAATAAACGGCATAGTAGAAGTGACATGTTTCTACAATAAATTTTTCCCTGGTATAGCACACGTTGGTGCAATGTTGGT
>NW_017100486.1:0-15549 GCF_001263275.1 Habropoda laboriosa | reverse complement strand
CCCATTTTACACTAGCAAATGTTGAGATATTAAATTTCAAATCTGACGTGCCGCCGGTATTAGCGTGACGCGGTCCACACTGCAGCTCATTCCAAAAACTAGTATGTAGAATTTCGGTGGCTACGTAAACACAAATTAACCGTGCAATGACACGAGACAAATCGTCAAATAATTGGACCATATTTTATTGACAGAAGCATTACTGGATGATGCTGTTTAAGACTTTTAGATACAAATTTATATTCTATTTACATTCCTGTAAGAGGAAAGTTGTGATTTCAACACGACAGTGATCCTCCTCATTATTCTACACAAGTATGAAATTGGTTAAATATTAATGTTAAGAGTAAATGGATTGGACGTAGCGGTGCAGTAACGCGGACCTAAAAATCGCCAGATTTTTCCGCGTGTAACGTTTTTTTTTTAGGGATATTTGAAACAAAATGTTTTCAGTAGGGGTGATCGCGGTCAAAAGTAACATTGTAAATAATTCAGAATAGCCATTACCGCAAATTTTAGATATATGTATGATGCAAAATTACAATTGAAGTACTCATCCATATCCTTACAACATAGATACGCAATTTAATATATACACTACCGGCCAAAAGTTTGGAATCATCTCCCAGTTTTCATCAGTACTGAATCTGCTACTAATTTTTTATAGACTTGAAGTTTATCTCAACTCTACATTTATTAATTTATCTCATATCGATTGATTTGAGTGATAAAAAATTTCAAAAGCTGCTGAATTTTTTCTGGAAATTTTTATGTAAATTACAATGCACAGTGATTCCAAACTTTTGGCCGGTAGTGTGAGTATATAGTGAACAAAATGACTTTTCGATACCTTAAAGTAATTTTTTTTAGTACTTTAAAATTGTGATATAAATATTTCTTGTGCAAGTAAGTCTTTTTTTTTCTTTTAATCTTTGATTTGACCTTTTTGAATGTAATACTGATTGTTACTTAACACTTTTAAGTGTTTCATTAGTGAAAATTTGTAATCTAAGTCCAAAAGCATGGTCCGAGACGATTGTATCTAATATCAGCAGTCGGGGACGAAAGAAACATTACAATAAGGTGTGTTTTTGTCTTGTATGCCTCGATTCACATACACGATATGTATTGCTAAATGAAAAATGAGTTCAGTGTATGGAGTGTAACGATTGGGCACATGAAAGATGCACTAAAAAACATGATTTACATGTTTGTCATAATTGTAAAACCAAATAATCTACAATTAGATAAAAATATTGTAATTTTTTAAAGAATTTGATTTATATTTAGTTTTTTTTTTATGATTTTATTTTTTTTATGAAAATATTTTAATGTACCAAAAAGATATGATGTTATTATCGCCCTGGAGTACAAGACGGTTGTAACACTTTCTCCGGTCTCTACTTTTTATTAATAACTTGGATAGTACTTATCATGAAGCGAAACTGCTGCGCCTCCATAATTTCAAATAGCTATGTAAGATTTTGGTATACAAATTTTTGTTATAAATGTAATAGTTTTTGCGTAATCATAGTCGTCAAATTGTTACTTTTGACCCCGGTCTCCCCTACGCCCGTAGACACAGTAGATGAATTTCAAAGAAGGATCACAAACACATGTCAAACAATTACACCAGAAATGCTGAGAAATGTAGAGCAGGAATTTTTAAGAAGGATGGGAAGGTGCATATTACTCGATGGAGAACACATTAAAGGAAAAGTGAGAATTTAGTAGCAGTTTTCACACACACATGGTTCTCTTAAGAGTCATCATGATGTACAAAGTCCGACCGAGCGACATCCCCGCGGTGTACATCGGGTAACGCTAATGCCGGCGGCAATATCTCGACATTGGCTGGTGCAAACTGCACGTACAAGTAGTGTTTTGAAAACGCTTTAACGCCAGCTACAAGAATATATAACAAATGGTATAGGTTTCCATTTAAAAATTTAAACCTAACCTTCATAAAACTTTTCAGGGTCATCGCAAGGTCGAATAAATTGTGGCGGGTGCGTCGTCGTCAACAAACCCATACCGAACCTCGTTCTATTCTTCCACGCGAACTTTCTCTTTTCCAACTCCTTCAGATTTTAGTTTCCGTTCTTTCGTCCTCGAGTGGCCTAAGAAGCGCTCATGTGGCATCCAGGTTCGCACGAGGACGAACGAATTTTCCGTTTCCACCACTTTCTCCACTTCTATCTTTATCTATCGCTACTCCTGTCTCCCTGTCCTAACGATATAAAAACCCAGTACGCCTACACCTCCGGGTAGTTTGTTCCTTTACCGACCATCGCGACGTATCCGCCGAACCGCTGCCGCCGGGACAATTAACAAAATAAACGATTGTATTTTCTGGACCAATTGTACGCCGACCATACATTTGTACTTTAATAAATTAAGGTGAAAACAGTGTAACAACGTTCCTCACCCACTTCAATAGTAATAGGAGTAGGCGATATCGGGCCCGAGGCCTACGACGCATAGTGGGCCAGGAACCCCCAAAAACTGGCCAAAATTCAAGATTTCATCCGATTTCTCTAAAACTTGGTAATTAGGGGTTTTTGAGGTCGCTGATAACGAATGTAACACTAAAAATTCAAAATTCAAAATATCGGATTCACAACGGTATCTATAATATTAGAAAAAAAATAAGATTTTCTAATAAAAACGCCTGTAGTTTGCCTACAATTTCTGTAGTTTCCAGAGTCTACCACGAAGAGGTTATAGTACGATTTGAAGCTCCATAGTTACCATTACGGTAATTCCGGGTGCTTTATTACAGTGAGTCCTCTTGCCTCTCACTCTATGTGTGTATATGTAGCGATGACTAGCCTGCTGGTATCAAATAGGTATCGATTTTCGTGTAGGTATCAAATAGGTATAAATATTTTCGTGTAGGTATCAAGTAGGTATCGATACATTCGGTTTTGTAAGCATCAAAGAAGTATTGATACCTTTCGATACCTTTGCCTTTGATATGTATCAGTACCAGATCGAAATTTGTACAGGTGGTATCGATAGTATCGATACCGTATCAATCTCATCGCTACTCGTGTGCATCGCGTCTAAGTCTGGCGAATAAACCGCGTGAGGGAGAATTTCCCAGCCGAAGGAACATATGACCTCCTTAGTTGCTTTTGCCGTATGTGGTCGTTCGTTGTCGTGCAGCAGTATCGCTTGTCGAGTTCCACTGCCGGCATACGGTCTTTTCCTCTCGATTTCGTCACTCAAACGCATCAGCTACTGTTGGTAAAGCTCAGAATGGACTATTTTATCGAGTTTGAGTAACTCATAATTCATTATGAGTTTAGTTCGCCTTTCATGTCCCACTAAATGCACAAGAATACCTTTTCACCGCGAATATTGGTTTTTGCAGTTGCTATCGAAGCTTCACTAGGGTATACCCACGATTTGTTCCTTTCAGTATTGTCGTACATCATCCACTTCTCATCACCAGTCACGATTTTAAACAGAAAATCCTTCCTTCTGAATTTTGACAACATGCACATTGCTGTGTCATAGCGTTTCTCCTCGTTTCCTGGACTGAATGGAACCCAACGACCAGCTTTCTGAATTCTCTCCAGCTTATGTAAACCATTAGAAATGGTTTGTTGTACGACTTCGGCAATGGTTTATTCGGCAAGCTTCGTTTGTGCTTGACAAGAATTTTCTGCAATAGTTGATCCAGTTCCTCGTCTTCAACCTTTTTTGGCTTTCCAGGACGTTCTTGATCGGAAAGGTCAAAATTGCCATTCCGAAATCTCTGGTACCACTTTTTATACATACTGCAAGCTACCGCACATCATTTCCTTACATTCATTTCCAGACAACTGTTTTTTAATTGAAATGCAAAAAGAATACAATCTCTGATATGTTGCTTATCGGACGACATTGTGCTCAATACTATTTTTTAAGGTTATATTATTTGTAACATCGAATTAGATGGTGTTTTTTTGTTTGTTTTTTTAACGATAGACACTTCAAAACCCTAATACAGCGTGTTAAGCACTCGGGTACTAATTTCCACGTACTTCGAATATTGCACTAGGTGCCGTCTGAAGATTGAATGTATTGCGTTGAGAGTCTGACTGAATCTTTATTATTCCTAGTGTAACTGATGGTCTGTGTACTAACGCTCTCTCGTCTTAAGCTAAGTCGGCCTTCTTATCGAGTCGTCCCTTCTCCAAATCTTCTAAAATTTGAAGAAGGGACGCGAAGGGAGGTTCTTAAAATTACTAAGTGACCAACCCCGTATCACCCAGACCCTTTGGGGGTGACTTTATGATACCTTGCCTTACTGACTGAACAATAGCCTATTCTTTAATATTTGAGAAATTCTACGTGCCGCGTGTTGGCTGCAGACCGGTCTGCTAAATTAAAATAACGGTTTGCTGAACTAGAAATCACGTATCATAAAATCGTCCCCTTGCTGTCCTAACACAGCGGATAAAAGATTTGAATTTAAAATAAAGTTACAGTTGATCAATCGTGAGGGCTATAGATTAATTTGTACACCTAATATATCTATGTATATACTTAATCCATAAGTGTATAAACTGCGTATTGCCGCAAAAATGTTTATGTACACTCCACGATTATCTCATTTATAAGTGTCCATAGGAAAGTTCTTACATACCTTGGATTTCCATAAAAAAGTCCGCATACATTAAGTAATCAATCAATTATTACACACTAATCAATTAATTAATTAATTATTACGCACACTTATTGCGCTGGTCAGCTTTTTCTTCTTTCCTTTGTGTCACTTCCAACAAATTCAAACGGGTTTATAAAGAAAACGGGAAGGGTGGAAACCCTTTTTCCTGATTTTCTTGATTTCTTCACTAAATTACACCCAAAAAGAAATTACGATATTTGTTTCTTCCCCTTTAGAACGTTTATTTTATTTGAATTATTATTCGGATTACCACTCAGTGTTTGGACAATGTATGCGACTATAAGTATCACAATGTTAGCCGTTTTGCATCTAGCACGCGTTCGGCGTTTCGCTTCATATATGTACATACATATGTATGTACGTAACCTAATTTTTTACCTAATCTTATGTCTATTCAGTGATCATGACAGTTCAAAACGGTTCTGCTCTTTGAAAAAAGCTTCATAAAAGATATTACATATTGCGTTTCTTAAGAAGAAAATGGTCTACAATTGGATTGAAAATACCAATGAGGTGGTCATCAGTTCATTCGATTTCTTAGACAAGTCTCATTCGTCTGAAAGTAAAAATGGCATTCGTCTTTCTTTTCCACTTCTTATGTATTCTGCATCCTACAGTAACTATGTACAATTATAGATATTTCGTGATTCTTGATGTAGTTTGAATTACAGTTTGGATATTAGAAATTAGTCGTTTAAATTTTTCTTTATGTTACATAAATTGATAAATTTAGTCTTCATACGAGGATTTTACATTGGATCTTTGAAGTATAAGAAGAATCTGTCAAACATTAGTAGCTGTATATCAAACGTGTTTTGGTAAAATGTAAGTGTAACAAGTAGTGAAATTCTTAATTTTGCCGCACATAATTATGCAAAATTGTAAAGTTATGTGTTGATTAAAAAGTATTGAATCTAATATTTAACGCTAACCATATAATATGAAGAGTATGGAAAAAGGAAAAATGACAATTTTGTCTTTCGAAATTTAGATAATCAGATACAACTATTAATGTAAACAGTGAAATGTACACATCTTTATAGATGTTTGAAAAAACTAATTAAGGCAAAAGTGAAACTCAACTGTTATGGTAAATATAATTTTCTCTGTATCCTTACAGAGCATGAAGGGATAAATTCAGCAATCTTAACAACGTACCATTCCAATCATTTAATTTCGAAATATTTTCCCGTGAAAATAAACCTATAAAAATACTCGAAGTGATGGTCATTGGCTTCAATGCATAATTTGACAAATGTTTTGTCGACTTCTGCTTCCTGTAGATATTGTGGCAACTACATGTTACTCATTTGCAAAGGTCTTTATTTCATTTCGTTTATTAATGTCTACATTACCGGTTTGTCAGAATTATTTTGTAATTTTCGAAACTGCATAAAGTAATGACAAATACGAGATGGAAATCTTTCTGTGTATAAACGTACAGCTTGCTTGAAACGTATCTACAAAACAATATCTGCTTCTTCTTGCACTCTGCAACGCATTACGATCACTTTGTCATTACTAAATCTATTATTTATTGTTAGTAGTAGTGAAGTAGGAATAAACAATCATTCGGTCTAAGAATAGTTTCTTCTGTTCTACACTTGGTAACATTAATCAAAATAAATAACATGAGGTGATGTTTACATTTGAGGAGTTGATATACAGTCAGGGATAGAAATATGTGGACACCATTCAAAACAGAGTAACTTCTTTAAAATTTGACCAAACGGCTTGAGCTTTTTAAAGAAGTTAGGATTAGTTTACTATATGACTTGTAAAAAAAGTTTTTAAAAATTGCAACTAGTCGGATGAATGAAAATAAATGAAAAAATGAAAATAAAAAAAATACGTTTTGTAGATTTATGTCAGTTATACGAGTATACATGCTGAAAATTTAATCGAAATCGATTAACGCAGAAACAAGCGATAGACATCGAAAGATGTAAGAATCTTTAAATTTATTACAGTTATAGGGCGAAAGTCGTGAAAAACTGCGATTTTCTTCATTTTTAACCGTTTGTAGCTTATAGCAACCTTAACCGATTTCGATGAAATTTTCAGCATGTATATAGCTGACATAGATCTACAAAATGTACTTTTTAAATGTTCATTACTGTTAGAATTATGGTAATAAATTAAAAGATATTATTTTAATTATGAATCTTCTTTATTTTTATACGCGAGGAAGGCACGTCGCTATGCAATCAATCAAACAAAACATCGGCAAGACGCAGAGAAAAAAAAAACGTATCTGCGTTACCCATACTAAACAGATGGTTACTATGTTATTTCTATATATATATTTATATTAATCTGTCTCAGTATGTTGATTATTTTTGCCGTTACTATTACACAGACACATACTCATTTCTCTTTATAATCCAACAGACACAGTAACAAGTGGGTAAAATATAAGATTTTTAAACGACAGTACAGCAAAGAGTGAATAATCGATTAATATAAAATTTTGTATTTCAATTTCGTCGTCTTCGTTCGGAATATCTTTTCTTCCAGATGGCCAACTGGTGTACAGGATTTCTACAGATCGAATTAACTATATCCAGAATCCCAAAAATGTCATAAACCGTGGTATATTCTCTAGGCATTGACGATTCAACATCTCAATTTTTGTGAAAATTAACAAAATGGCGGATATTCTAAATTTAACGATTGAATTTTGGTAAAAAATTTGTTACTTTTTCATTTATATTTCACAAAATAATGGGAAAATGTAAAAAAGTCGATCGTCAGTGCCTAATAGATATTATAGTAAAGGTAACTGTAAAATTTGAATGTAATTGCTAAGGTAGAACTCGAGATATCTTGTACACCGTTTTGAAAAGCGCATCGGCGCGTCACGGCACACAGGTATACGAATTCACTCTCGAAACAGTACTTAGAGAAATAATTTGTATCGAAGCCTGGAATCCATGTAAAACCTTTTGCATTCTGTTCTCAAGACTTGAAACTACTATTTAAGATAAAAAAAAATTTCGATTTTTTCAAAACATTACTGTGACCTAACCCCTTAAGAAGTAACAATAAAGTCAGCATTTGGTAGCGGTACCTTTTTCTGCAATTACAGCCTTGATTCTCTTTTCGATACATTTTAAGTAATTTACTGTGCATTGTAAGTAGTAAAAACACTGCAACGAAAATTCAAATGATCAAGATCTGTAACACGTGGTTCTCAAGTGGCGATTCGACTGATACAAAATAACGTCCATATTAAAGAAGTGAAAATATAGAATTTGTATTTGGTAAAGGTCAGGATGAAATTGAAACTAAAGTTGAAGTTAATTTGCCAATTTATTACAAATACAATTATTCTTCCGTCAATTTTTCACTACAATCAGCATCACGAAAGTGTGACCTGTTATACATAGTTGTATTGGAATATTTGAAATAGAGACTGTACTGAATTTCACCTTCTTTTTCGTTTGTTTTATTTCAACAATATATTCAATGAACATTTTTATTTCAACAGTTCCGTCAAAAATAGATCAAATGAAAAATTCAATTAAAAAAGCCATTTTCGCATCGTATCTTTCCTTCGATAGTGTACAATTTCTACATGAAACACTTTTTCATAGAACACACACTTTACCAATTGTAATTTTTTGTACACATCAGGTAGTAAACTAATCCTAACTTCTGAAAGAAGCTCAAGTCATTTGGTCCAATTTTTAAAAAGTTATTCTGTTTTGAAGGGTGTCCACATATTTCTGTCCCTAGCTGTATATCCAGTAACTACAAAAAGTATTTATTACTTTCACAAGAAAATATTTCGAAATTAAATGATCGGAATGGTACGTTTTTAAGGTTATTGCATTTGTTTTCTTTTTGTCCATTGTAAGGATATATTGTAGGAAAAATAAATCATAGCAAAAGTCACGAAAAAATAACTTTTTTAATGATTTTGTTCATCTTTTCAAGCAGTTTAACTTCATCTTAAACAGTTTTTTCATACATCTATAAATAATAGAAATATTTAGGTGTATCTATTTACATGTGGACAATTGTTACCTTGGACAATTGTTTAAAATGTGATGTAAATAAAAGTAAATAGTGTGAAATAAAACTTGAACTCAGGTACATGCGAGCATAACTGCTGATAGGAATCTAAGGTATGATGAAAAGAATACTTGAAATCGGACAAATCCTAGTATAATTGTCGAAAGAAACTAAAGACATTTGACGAACCAGTTGGGTTAACCACGTGGACTCCTACGTTCACCGTGTATAATCATGTACGTTCACCAGGGCAACGAATGCACTTGCACTTTTTAACAGAACCTGTTTTCGCTGCAACAAGAACCTACATCGAAAGAACCACACCCACTGAGAACTCGGATAATAGATCTCCTTGGAAAAGAGGGCCTTTCCGTTACTTTCATGTTGAACAGTAAAATGCGATTACCAAGTATGATTACTTTCAAATACTCTTTTTACCACCCAGTAACTTTATTTTCAAAAACTTAATACTTTTTAATTAATCTAACTAAAAGATGATTTTGCAAGATTTAGTGATTGTATATTTATCAGTTTTAACAATTACTGCGAAATCAAACAAGTTCGTTCTGGTTAAAAATAAATTCAAACTGGCAAAATTATTATAAGGATGATTATAAAAAATGGGTCAGACTATAACTTTGTCAGGTAAGCGAAGTTAGAAAAAAATCGTAGAGGAAAACATTGCATTGTTTAATAAGTTCTTTCATCCTATGGTGCGATTTTTTTCGAAAGTGTATCGGTGCACTTGCATTTTGCAGAAAACTTTTTTCTTTTAAATGGAACCACACCATTTTTTTTACATAAATTGATTATTCGAGTAATTCTGCGAATGAAAACTATAAGGAAAAGTCATTGAAAATTCAATACTTTACAACACATATAATACATATGAGCAACCCCCGGGCTCGTATCAAATTATTCCAGTTAACAAATGTATCGCCATGGTTTTTACAAATGACAGAAAAAGGAAACATGTCACCTGTGACCGGAGATTGTTACCTCGATGAGGCCACGGTGGTCATCGATGACCGGAGGGCCTCAAATGTTTAGAATAATTAAAATACAGGTAACCCTCCTATAACACGGTAGATAAGTCCTAGAAAATGCCGTGTTATATGAGACCCAGAGCCAGTACAAAAAGGGGGGTTACGTTCCGAAAACTTATTAAAAACAAACTTTTTTTTTTAATTCCATATAAGCAACTTAATTTTTATTAAAAATATAAATGTATGTATAACACAAAACGAAAAAAAAAACAAAAAATATTATTTTCATTTAATGTAACCTTAATGTAATAAATTTCTTCAAACGAGAACGTTTTATCGGTTGAACGATATTACCTTCACTTTCTGAACCTTCTTCTTCATTTAGATTTTTTGCATCTTCTATCCTCTTTAAAAAATCTGTAATTTTGGTTTGTTTGCTGGTCCTTACAAGGTCATTGTAGATTTCATGGTATGAAGATAGACAATTTTGCAGCTCCCTTTTGAATTTTCGGCTTCTTTCAGCGGAAGGGTCTGCATTCAAGAAAAATGATTCAAGATTTTCAGCTACGCTTAGGCCTTCTTCTAATTTTTTTAATCTTAAATTATTAACTTCACAATCTTCATCAGTGCTATTGTCCTCAGAATCGATTTGATTTCCAACTTCGGATGCTATTTCCATCAAATCCGCTTCGTCAACTTCTTCTTCCACTAATAAGTCTTGAACGTCCTCAATAGCCATATCCACAAAGCCTTCGCCTCCGATCGATTTAGCAAGTTCTAATATGCCACCAATTTCATTTTCTGACGATTCAAGCACGTTTTCTATTTCAACTGAAGATGGCCATATCTTCTTCCAACATGCATTTAACGTTGATGTTTTTAGTTCTTTCAGCGACAAAGATATGATGTCGATGCAGTGCTTAATTGAAAATTGCTTCTAAGCTTCCATTACATTAATTGATTTCGAATCGGTTACGTCTAAAATCCACTGTAATGCTCCTCTTATGTAATAAGTTTTAAAGGTATAAATAATACCTTGATCCAATGGTTGGAGCAACGAAGTAGTGTTACAGTGAGTCACAGCCAAAATCGTACATCACATATACGAATACGTTTCATCTCGTGAAAAAGTTCAGGAAAGATATGAGGGAAAAAATATCATGAATCTATATTGTAAATGTATCTATATTTATTATGTAGTAGTATCAAAAGGAACAAAGTTGTCTAAATATAAAAAAAACAAAGTTACTATGATTCAGTCTGGAAAACGTCTCACAGCTCTTCTATAATGTTTTGAATTTTTTCTGGATACGTTCTGGCAGCTTCATGATCAGCCGACGCAGTTTTTCCTTGAACTTTTATGCTATGAATTGCAAAGCGCTTTTTGAATTTTTCGAACCGACCTTTACTTGACACAAAATCTGGGTTGACAGAAGATTCTCCATGTTCTTTAAGGTGTTTGTAAATTTTAAGTGCTTTTTGCTTAATGATGTTACCATCCAATGGAATTCTTTTTTGACAGCTATCATCAATCCAAATGCTGAGTGCCATTTTCTCAATTATTGGCGCCCGGGGACGAGCTGCATATTTTGCGGATATCGAAAATCCTGCAGCAACTGCACTTCTTATTTCTTTTTCATTTTTCTTAATAGTCCGGACTGTTGCTTCATTTAAATTAATACTTTTTCCAATGTGAGATGCTTTTTCTCCTTTTAAAAGACGATCCAAGATTTGTATCTTTACTTCTAAAGAAATAAATTTCCTCTTAAACGTTGTTTTTTTAATCTTTATCAGACATGGCTTGGGACTGAAACTTGATTTTCCAAAAATAAGTCTTAAAGACGAAAAAGTCACTCTTTAACATATCGTGGCTCGACGCAGACTACCGACCAGCCGCTTAAGACACTTTGTCTCCAGCCCACGGAAATAAAAAGAAACAAAAAAGGGCCTGCCGTTCACGGGCCCTCGGCTGCGATCGCATTTTACAACAGATCGATACAATACGACGATGTCGCATTGCACTTTATCCTTTTAGATACGGCGGGACTTTCCGCAATACTGTATCTCTGAGACGGCAAGTCTCGCCGCGGATGGCGCGTAAACTGTGCATGACGCTTTCTGCTATAACATCGAAATAGAGTTATAAATGAGTAAATTATAATTTATTTATATATTTTCATGTAAAGGCACTATAGTTCATTATTCCTTCCCGTCATTATTTTAAAGTAATTTAGTTTTTAAATATGTTAAACAAAAATCATTTTGTCCAGTGCTGTAGAAGTACAGTGTTGTACAAAGGTTTTCGCAATTTTCTTATCGTGTTAGAGCGAAACAGTGCTATAGGTTGCAGTGCTTATACGAGGTTTCCCGCAATTTATCCTATCTTGTGTTATAGGATGCTGTGTTGCAGGAGGGCTACCTGTAAAATGAATATCATCAACTAATAATTTCGAACATCATAGCTAACTAGACATTATTTTGTCATAATAAAGCATAATATAATATTATGCTTAGAATAATGAAAATTTTCTTGTGGCCCCCTGAGAGCAACATGTAAATCTGGCGTGGCAGTCAACGTGTTAAGCGCGATAAAAATTCGCACGAACATTTAAAGCGAATATACTTTAGAAAAATAGAAAAAATCTTAAGAGATTGTGGTTCATTTCAACAGACTACAAAAAATTGTAAAAAATGAAGTCACTAATTTACAAGTTATTGACATACACTTGCCGATAAAAGTTAAGAAAGAAATCAATTTCACATAATTTAGTCAATATTTATCATTATAGGTATAACGGGAATAAATTAATATTACTTATACTATGAGAAAGCTACGACTTCATAGATTAAAAATTGATAAAAATTATTTCTGATATACTATATGTATAGCAATTCGTTATTTCCTACTTAATACTAATTTATTCATTACAAATTAAGAGCAAGAAGATATTTAAATGTACATGGATCGTGGGTATTGCCTATGAAACGTAAGCTAGTTTTAATTTATTTGTATGTACTATTCGGGGTTTTCCGTTTACAAAGATTTTGACATTGTGATTTCCTAGAATCTCCGTTATTTTGTACGGTCCGGAATAGTTGTCGCCTAATTTTCCTTTCTTCGGCTCTTTTAATAGAAATACGGAATCGTTAAGTTGGAAGTTTCGTGGGTTGATATGTTTATCGTAATATAGTTTTGATCTTTCCTTTGATCCTATTAAATTGTTTCGAGCCAAAGTCCGGAGATCATGCAGTGTTTGAATTATATCGGAGAGGTAGTCGTCGTAATTTCGTGCGTCGCGATCGTTATACGGTTCACTAGAAGGTGTCGTACGATTTTACCAAATACTAGCTCGTACGAGGTGATACCAATTCCTTCGTGTACGCTAGTGTTGTAACAAAATGTTGCTAGTTCCGGGAACTCGTCCCATTCGTGGCGGCTGTCCACGCACTGCTTGATGTACTCGATCAACGTTGCGTGAGATCGTTCCAGTAATCCGTTCGATTGGGGGTGGAAGGCGGTGGTCAAGTAGCGGCTTATGCGGAAGTATTTGGATAATTCTTTCAAAAGTATGCTCCTAAAATTCGTACCTCTATCCGTCAGTATTGCTTTCGGTGGTCCAAAGATGCTAATAAAGTGTTTAACCAGTGCTTTCGCGACGCTTGTTGCAGTTGCCGATTTCATGGGTATCGCGAGGGAAAAGTTTGTCAAATTATCCTGTAGTGTGAGGAGGTATTAGTTTCCTTCTATTGTTTTCGGTAGCGGGCCTACCATGTCCATTGACATTTTTTCGAACGCTGTACCCGGTGTATCGGTGATAACCATAGGTTGCTTGGTTTTATTTCGCGATATTTTTTTCAATTGGCATTTGATGCAATTTCCGGTCCGGAGTAGTTGTCGCCTAATTTTCTTTTCTTTGGTTCTTTTAATTGAAATACGGAATCGTTAAGTTGGAAGTTTCGTGGGTTAATATGTTTATCGTAATATAGTTTTGATCTTTCCTTTGATCCTATTAAATTGTTTCGAGCCAAAGTCCGGAGATCATGTAGTGTTCGTTAATACTAACTTATTCATTACAAATTAAGAGTAAGAAGACATTTAAATGTACATGGATCGTGGGTATTGCCTATGAAACGTAAGCTAGTTTTAATTTATTTGTATGTACTATTCGGGGTTTTCCGTTTACAAAGATTTTGACATTGTGATTTCCTAGAATCTCCGTTATTTTGTACGGTCCGGAATAGTTGTCGCCTAATTTTCCTTTCTTCGGCTCTTTTAATAGAAATACGGAATCGTTAAGTTGGAAGTTTCGTGGGTTGATATGTTTATCGTAATATAGTTTTGATCTTTCCTTTGATCCTATTAAATTGTTTCGAGCCAAAGTCCGGAGATCATGCAGTGTTTGAATTATATCGGAGAGGTAGTCGTCGTAATTTCGTGCGTCGCGATCGTTATACGGTTCACTAGAAGGTGTCGTACGATTTTACCAAATACTAGCTCGTACGAGGTGATACCAATTCCTTCGTGTACGCTAGTGTTGTAACAAAATGTTGCTAGTTCCGGGAACTCGTCCCATTCGTGGCGGCTGTCCACGCACTGCTTGATGTACTCGATCAACGTTGCGTGAGATCGTTCCAGTGATCCGTTCGATTGGGGGTGGAAGGCGGTGGTCAAGTAGCGGCTTATGCGGAAGTATTTGGATAATTCTTTCAAAAGTATGCTCGTGAAATTTGTACCTCTATCCGTCAGTATTGCTTTCGGTGGTCTAAAGATGCTAATAAAGTGTTTAACCAGTGCTTTGGCCACGCTTGTTGCAGTTGCCGATTTCATGGGTATCGCGAGGGAAAATTTTGTTAAATTATCCTGTAGTGTGAGGAGGTATTCGTTTCCTCCTATTGTTTTCGGTAGCGGGCCTACTTGCTTGGTTTTATTTCGCGATATTTTTTTCAATTGGCATTTGATGCAATTTCTAACGAAATTTTGAACTTCGGTTTTGAGATTCTCCCAGTAAAATCGTTGTCGTATTCTATTGTATGTTTTAGTTGTTCCTTTGTGTCCTC
Source organism: Habropoda laboriosa (assembly GCF_001263275.1). Classification (NCBI taxonomy): domain Eukaryota; kingdom Metazoa; phylum Arthropoda; class Insecta; order Hymenoptera; family Apidae; genus Habropoda; species Habropoda laboriosa. The sequence continues at coordinate 810 of NW_017100486.1, read as the reverse complement.
CAACGGTCGAGCAATGGGCTTCTTGGAGGATGTTTTTTCGACGATGTTCTTCTGGTTCTATTACAGATCCGTGGCAGACTATTATTTTAATGTATCTGTCAGTAATGGAGTTTCGCAGGAGGGTTATCGTTTCTTGCCAATTTATCCCGTCTATTTTGTCAAATTTTGCGATGCCTATTGTTTTGATATCGTATTCGGTGAGTTTTTTGTTTAAATTTTTAAATGCCTTTACCAGTGTATCTTTTGTCATCTGCTCTTCCATGGATGGTTTCCAAATTATCGCGATGTGATATTTGTTTCCCCTTTTATTAAAAATGACATCTCCGACTTGAGGGTTCTTTAGTTTCGGTATTTCCTTCCTTTTCTGAAATTCCTTTGCTCCTTCGTCGACCGGTTCCCCTTTTGTTGAGACGAAATACAAGGAATTGTCCTTCCGCATGTATAGCTTTTCCCGTTGGTGTAGAATTGTGTTGCTACTGAGCCTTGTTTCCCGGGTATTCGTAGAATTTTGAGTTTTGATCGGACCATCGAAGTTAACCTTGCTACTGCTGTCTTCTGTTCCGCCCTCTGATTCGAAAACATCGTCCATAACGATGAATTCTCGTGTGTTTGGTCTTGTCGGATTTGTAATGGGTTCTTCTTCGATATGCGTTTGTGTGGTGTTACGGTTTAATTGATCTGTCTTGGGTTTCGTTTCGTCTTCTGGATTCGGTTGGATTCGTAATTTGGGTTTGTGTGACGTCCTATGCGATGCCAAAGGAACGTCATCGTAGTCCGTTTCGTCGGAGGATTCCGTGAACGAAGAGTTCG
>NW_017100485.1:0-208 GCF_001263275.1 Habropoda laboriosa | reverse complement strand
GTTTCGCCACGTAAATCGTGTTTTAAGGAATATAAACTGAAATACTGTTGTTTTCGCGCGACAGCCCGCGTTTTGCAGTACCACAAACGACTGTTTTCACTTTATCTTGCATGTTTCGCCACGTAAATCGTGTTTTAACGAATGTAAACTGAAATACTGCTGTTTTCCCGCCACAAATCACGTTTTGCAGTACTGCAAAATGACTGTT
>NW_017100484.1:0-546 GCF_001263275.1 Habropoda laboriosa | reverse complement strand
CGTTCTTACTGTTAAACGAAGCGAATATACACATATAACGTCACGCTTAGATATATTATTTCTAAGCAATTTTCACGTAACGTACCGGTACCATAATCGTTCTCTAAATGGAGTTCATTTCTGCTGTGCAATCTGGTCATCGGCGTCGAGTTTTCTCACTACGATGGTGGGGGCAAATACAGATAACTAAATATTTCGACTTAAAAAATAATTGCTTCAGCTAAATGTATCCACCGGAATCTTACCTTTTTTTGATACCGAAAACAAAGGTGTGCTTTGTTATTCAAAGCTCAAACGGTTCCGGCCTTACTGTTAAACGAAGCGAATATACACATACAACGTCGCACATGGTTATAGTAGTACTTCGCGACCTTCTCATATCATACGGGGACGAATCGTGTCCTCTAAATGGCGTACGGTTCTGCTTTGCCATCTGGTCGCCGGCGTCGAATTCTCGAAATACGATGTGCAGGAAAATACACGTAAGTAAATATTATGTCGTTAGTAATAATACCAACAATTAAATGTTCCCAACGAAATCTTACC
>NW_017100483.1:0-257 GCF_001263275.1 Habropoda laboriosa | reverse complement strand
CGGTTCTTTTAAATACAATAATATAATTTCTTCAATTAGCGATACTCACTTGGAATATTCCGCATCGTATAAAATATTTCGAAATTATTTTTATGTTTAGGGAAATAAACGTTTGTATTTTAGTCATTTCAATACAATAGACTGAATAACAATTCATTTTAAATATACATATTAGAAATTTTCCCTTTATAAGGAACATAAATCATTTTACCAAATACTGGTACTTGCTAGACGTTTAATATAAGACATTGAATATG
>NW_017100482.1:0-1175 GCF_001263275.1 Habropoda laboriosa | reverse complement strand
CGTTTGACGTGGCGAAACATGCAAAATAAACCGAAAACAGTCTTTTGCAGTACTGCAAAACGTGATTGTAGCATGAAAACAGCAGTATTTCAGAATCCATTCGTTAAAACACGTTTTACTTTGCGAAACATGCAAAATAAAGCGAAAACAGTCGTTTGCAGAACTGCAAAACGTCTTGGTCGCGAGAAAACAGCAGTATTCCAGATTATATTCGTTAAAACACGTTTGACGTGGCGAAACATGCAAAATAAAGCGAAAACAGTCGTTTGCAGTACTGCAAAACGCGATTGTAGCCTGAAAACAGCAGTATGTCATTTTATATTCGTCAAACCACGTTTTACGCGGAGAAACATGCAAAATAACGAGAATACATAAAGCGAAAGCAGTCGTTTGCAGTACTGCCAAACGTGGTTTGTCGCGAGAAAGCAGCAGTATTTCATTTTATATTCGTCAAAACACGTTTTACGTGACGAAACATGCAAAATAAAGCGAGAGCAGTCGTTTGCAGTACTGCAAAACGTCTTGGTCGCGAGAAAACAGCAGTATTCCAGATTATATTCGTTAAAACACGTTTTACGTAGGGAACCATGCAAAATAAAGAGAAAACTGTCGTTTTGCAGTACTGCAAAACGTGATTGTAGCGATAAAAAAGCAGTATTTCATTTTATATTCGTCAAAACACGTTTTACGTTGTGAAGCATGCAAAATAAAGAGAAAACAGTCGTTTGCAGTACTGCAAAACGTGAATGTAGCGCTAAAAAAGCAGAATTTAATTTTATATTCGTCAAAACACGTTTTACGTGGCGAAACATGCAAAATTAAGCGAAAACAGTCGTTTGCAGTACTGCAATACGTCTTGGTCGCGAGAAAACAGCAGTATTCCAGATTATATTCGTTAAAACACGTTTTACGTGGCGAAACATGCAAAATAAAGCGAAAGCAGTCGTTTGCAGTACTGCAATACGTCTTGGTCGCGAGAAAACAGCAGTATTCCAGATTATATTCGTTAAAACACGTTTTACGTGGCGAAACATGCAAAATAAAGGGAAAACTGTCGTTTGCAGTACTGCAAAACGTGAATGTAGCGATAAAAAAGCAGTATTTCAGTTTCCATTCGTTAAAACACGTTTTACGTGGTGAAACATGCAAAATAAAGAGAAAACAGTCGTTTGCAG
>NW_017100481.1:1647606-1648964 GCF_001263275.1 Habropoda laboriosa | reverse complement strand
CAATTTGCTGATGGCGAGGAGAGAGACCAATTTACGGAAAATATATTATTTGTGAATATGGTAAGGCTCCATTGTTCGAGTCCTCGGTACGGTCGAACAGTAGCATAGAACACAGATTTAAAAATATATTATTTGTGAATATGGTAGGGCTCCATTGTTCGAGTCCTCGGTACGGTCGAACAGTAGCATAGAACACAGATTTAATTTTTCAACAACTAAGCAATAAATACCCAAATCGTCAAGAAATATACACCGATGCATCAAAAACTGACCAGGGAGTCGGAATTGCTATCATCTGCGACAACACGATCAATAAAACTTCATCTACCAAAAGCCACATCCATTTTTTACAGCAGAAGCTTGTGTGGTTCTCGAAGCTTTTAATCATATACGAGATAACAACGTCCAACTTTCCATGATTCTTATAGATTCTATGAGCGTAACCAAGGCAATAGAAAACATAAATCGTGAAACCAAACATGAAGGAATCCTAAACATACAATATGTTTATACGGACGTCGTCAATAATGGTAAACATGTAATCTTGCCTGGGTTCCATCTCACCAGGGAATTAAGGGAAATGAGAAGGCTGACACAGCCGCCAAAGAAGTTACATTACTCATATCAGATGACATTCGGAGACGAATTCCACACCAAGACTTTATTGTTGCATTACACCATATCGAATAACAAACATGGAATATATGGAGCACCTCTAAAAAGCAAAAACACATGACGTAACTCAAGACTTCTACCAAACAACGCCTAGGAGCAATGTGAAAAGGAAAGACAGAATAATCATGACCAGATTTAGAACAGGACGCTGCAAACTTACACATGAGTACCTAATAAAAAAAACAGAACCACCAATGTGTAACGTCTGTAAGCAAATTATATCGACCAACCATCTACTATTGGAATGAAGAAGATACCACACCCAAAGCAAAAATATGAAATAACATCGACAGCGGCCTTGACGTCACAGAAACTCGTAGAAAATACCTTAAACTATTTATAAGGGACATCAACATCTATACCATAACATATAATCGGATAGAAACGAAGAAAATAAGACCTAGTCGTCGCTAATGACCTGAACGTCGATGCGACGTAAAACTCGAAATAACAAAAAAAAAAATCAGGGAAATCTCACCAATTTTTCATGAAATTTTTATTAACGAAAAATGAAAATAACTTTTGTAGTTTTGTTAGTATTGTCTCACGGCATGCCGCCGCCACCGAATGCGTGAAGAGATACCGTGACACGTTACATTAGTTGCTTTGCTTAGTTCAAAGGTGGTTCTCCCTTGTGGTAGTGACATACATAAACCATAAATAGTTGTATACAAGCCCCCAAC
>NW_017100481.1:1645532-1647087 GCF_001263275.1 Habropoda laboriosa | reverse complement strand
TAACTATATTTATTTTTGTTTTTGCTTTATTTTAATTATTTAAAAAAAAAATGTACAATATTTCAATTAATCTATTATGTTTGGAAACATTTGAAAGTGTTTTAATAAATTATAAACTTTGGGTGAGGTATGTCATGTAAAATGATCACAAAACTACAAATAAGCAAGTATCCACCACAATTTATCTAAATATGAATAATTATTTTACAAATTTTTTATTCATGCTGGCCCTAAAATATCCACATTCGCAGTAGTATCTTGTACATTACTGTGAGCTATCATATATTCTGAAACTGATATATATATGCCAACTAATAAACCAATTACACTTGCTATATAAATATTTCTTTGAAATATTATACATGTTGCTACACAAAGGCCAAAATAAGTAGCATATCGAGCGACATTTTCTTGTTGTTTACGGCCCAATATATCGGAATCTATAATTAGAAAATTTATATTGCGTTAGTTCACATAATAGTATTACTTATTTATTACTATATAATTTTATTTAAAGTTCAGTATGACACTTACTTATACATAAATTATCTTTCTTATAATAGCCATCTGCACATTTTATACACATATCTGGACCATCACCTGTGCAACCATTGCAAGCTCTGTCACAACCTAAAATAAACATAAAAAATAGCTTACAAGTTATCAATAAATACATTTCTTGTAACTTACTTAAACATGTGTAACTTCCTTCCTTATTGATACAAAATTGATTTCCAGGACAATGTTCATCACTTTTCATACATTCATCAATGTCAAAACAACCATCTTCATCTAGCATATACCATCCTTTCATACATTTCATACAATATTTTGGTCCTGGTCCATTACAAGGACCATCACAAGCAGCATGGCATGGAGAACAAAGTAATTTATTTTCATCTTTATAAGCTTCATAAAATCCACTTGCACATTCAGTGCAGCTAGATCCCTCATATCCTTTATCGCATAAGCATTCACCATTTCCTTTTCTGGTACCTGCTCCTTTACATTTACCATTATTATTACAAACTTTGTCTGGGAAACCTGGACATGGTGTGCATTCTGAACCAAAATGATCTTTTGGACAACATTGTTTGGTTTGTTCAATACAAATAAACTCATAAATATCTGGTCGAGTTTGTTGATAATTAAACCACCAATCTTCTATTTGGTTTTCTAATTGTTCAGCTAAAGTATGACATTGAGTTTCACCACGTTCTACTTCTTTACATAAATGTTCTTGTATTTCTATTAATCTAGTTTCACTCTTTGAGTATGAACCTAATTTGTCTTCTTCCCATGCACTATCACCACCATCAAATTTGTCACGACTAGTCCTTTCTATACCCTATATAATAAAAAGTATTATCATTCAATGTAGAACAAACACATAATAGATACTTAAATTAATATGTGATTATTAAACTTTAAGAAATTATGTAAAAATCCTTTATTTTTGTATATATTCTATCATACTTGTGTACATTTTTCTTAAAATAAACATGCATACAAAGTACATTAAATAACATAAATTAAAAAAAATTATATTTTTCAC
>NW_017100481.1:1645257-1645477 GCF_001263275.1 Habropoda laboriosa | reverse complement strand
CTTCTTAAAACTATTTATTAAAATCTTGCAAGCCGCGCATGGAGGAAATTTTTGAGACTTAAGTTCTTCCTTTAAAGGTGTTTTGTTACACTTTACATAAGTAGATATATTAAGTAAAAGAAACAAATTCAACAAGTGAAAAAATATAACAATTTTTGGCATTATTCTATTCGAACGCACCGATCGCTATTTAGTGTCGGCATTCACTTACAAATTAGTA
>NW_017100481.1:1634173-1645166 GCF_001263275.1 Habropoda laboriosa | reverse complement strand
ACCTTGATTATTTTTTAAATATTTCCACTATATTTGAAATAAAACGGGCAAGGTGTTCAGCTTTTTTCAGATTAATAGTAACACGTCAAACGATACAAAAATCTTATAAACGAACATGCGCGTGTCTTAAACAATGTATAGCTTAAGCAATCAAGAAATGACACGTGATATATATGTATTAAAATTATTAATTATTAGTTACAACTAATAATTTAATTTGAATGAAAGATATATACAGTATGTAATTGTACAAAAAAAATGTTTAATAATTGAAACAAAATAATATAGTAATACGATAATACATGATCCCGTACATGTAATACATATTCCAATCTCCATCTATTCAAATACCGTGTTTTATGGTAGCACTAGTGACGTGTCCTCATTCGTGTCAAATTTTCAGGGGTTAAGAGTAAAGAATGTCTTTTTAAATATATAAGTTTGTTGAATATTTCATAAAAAATGTTAACAAAATTTGAAACAAAATCTGCTCGTGTAAAAGGATTATCATTTCATCCAAAACGCCCTTGGGTACTTGCAAGGTAAATAATAGATATTTTTTAAATCTCTTAGGTTTTATTTTACAAGATGATGAAAACATAACTTTATTAACAATTTTACATATGTTACAAAATGAAATTTTACACCTTTTTTTAGCAAATAACAAGATAAAGTATGAAAATATTGTTCATAAACTGTTTAGTTTGTAACTTTAATATTAGATTGTAATTATAAACATTTCTTTAATAATATTGAAGTTAAAAATTTTTTAATTATATTGTAACTATTAAATTATGATTTTATATGTTATAGTTTACACAATGGTGTTATACAATTATGGGACTATCGTATGTGTACTTTATTAGACAAATTTGATGAACATGATGGTCCTGTCCGTGGAATCTGCTTTCATAACCAGCAACCATTATTTGTATCTGGTGGTGATGACTACAAAATTAAAATGTGGAATTATAAACAAAGAAGATGTATTTTCACATTATTAGGTCATTTAGATTATATTAGAACAATTTTATTTCATCAAGAATATCCATGGATTTTAAGTGCATCAGATGATCAAACAATTCGTATATGGAATTGGCAGAGTCGTACTTGTATTTGTGTCTTGACTGGACACAATCATTATGTTATGTGTGCACAATTTCATCCTACTGAAGACATTATTGTATCAGCTTCTTTAGATCAAACTGTCAGAGTATGGGATATTTCTGGATTAAGAAAGAAAAATGTAGCTCCTGGTCCAGGAGGTCTAGAAGATCACTTAAAAAATCCTGGTGCTACAGATTTATTTGGTCAAGCTGATGCTGTTGTAAAACATGTTTTAGAAGGACATGATAGAGGTGTTAATTGGGCATGTTTCCATCCCACTTTGCCTCTAATTGCTTCTGGAGCTGATGATAGAATAATTAAAATGTGGAGAATGAATGATGCTAAAGCATGGGAAGTTGATACTTGTCGTGGACATTATAACAATGTCTCATGTGTTTTATTCCATCCTAGACAAGATTTAATACTTTCAAATTCAGAAGATAAAAGTATTCGCGTTTGGGACATGTCCAAACGTTCTTGTTTGCACACATTTAGAAGAGAACATGAAAGATTTTGGGTTCTTGCAGCACATCCTACTTTGAATCTTTTTGCTGCTGGACATGATGCTGGAATGATAATTTTCAAACTTGAAAGAGAACGACCAGCATATTCTGTATACGGAAATCTTCTTTATTATGTTAAAGAACGTTTCCTTAGAAAATTGGATTTTACCACTTCAAAAGATACATCTGTTATGCAAATACGTGGAGGTGGAAAAACACCTCCTTATAGCATGTCATATAATCAAGCTGAGAATGCTGTTTTAATTTGTACAAGATTTCCTAATAATATTGAAAATAGCACTTATGATTTATATATGATACCACGTGAAGGTGATTCAAACACTGATGCCGATACAAAACGCGCTTCAGGCGTTACCGCTATTTGGGTTGCTAGAAATCGCTTTGCTGTATTAGATAGAGCATATTCAGTACGTATTTAAAAAGAATTGCTATATTTAAATTGCTTAAGGATAATTAAATACCATTTCTTAATTTTGTGTTACAGTTAGTAATCAAGAATTTGAAAAACGAAGTTACGAAAAAGGTACAGATTCCAAACTGCGATGAAATATTCTATGCTGGCACAGGAATGCTTCTTTTACGCGATGCTGATCAAGTAACACTTTTCGATGTCCAACAAAAGAGAACATTAGCAGAAGTCAAAATCTCTAAATGCAGATATGTCGTTTGGTCTAGCGACATGTCTCATGTTGCTTTACTAGCGAAACATACAGTTAACATTTGTAATCGACGATTAGAATCCCTATGCTCCGTGCATGAAAATACTCGAGTGAAATCTGGAGCTTGGGATGATTCAGGAGTATTTATTTACACTACTAGCAATCATATTAAATACGCAATAAACAACGGTGATCATGGCATCATCCGTACATTAGATCTTCCGATATACGTAACGAGAGTTAAAGGGAACCAGGTTTATTGTTTAGACAGAGAATGCAGACCAAGAATCCTTCGTATAGATCCAACTGAATATAAATTTAAATTGGCATTGATTAATCGAAAGTATGAGGAAGTTTTGCATATGGTTCGTAATGCAAATCTCGTTGGTCAATCTATAATTGCATATTTGCAACAGAAAGGATATCCTGAAGTTGCTTTGCACTTTGTTAAAGATGAGAAAACTAGATTCGGTCTTGCACTGGAATGCGGAAATATTGAAGTCGCTTTAGAAGCAGCGAGATCTCTTGATCAGAAGTCCTGTTGGGAAAGTTTGGCTCAAGCTGCCTTATTGCAAGGCAATCATCAAGTTGTAGAAATGTGTTATCAGAGAACGAAGAATTTCGAAAAATTATCGTTCCTTTATCTCATTACTGGTAACTTGGAAAAATTACGTAAAATGATAAAAATTGCAGAAATTAGAAAAGATGTTTCTGGGCAATACCAGGGTAGCTTGTTGCTCGGCGATATTTGTGAACGCGCAAAAATATTACGGGTGCGTATTTCTATAATTTAATTGATATTTAATTTTTTCTTTTAGAATTTTTATTTTATTTTTTATATTATAGAATTCTGGCCAAGCTTCTTTGGCTTATGTAACTGAAAAAATCCACGGTATCTCGTCTGAAGAAGATGATATTCAATATAGTTCTATGAGTGAAGAACTTTCTGCCCTTGAAAAGGGAGCAGAATATCTCCAACCTCCAGTACCAATCCAACAAGCGGAAAACAACTGGCCATTGTTAACAGTATCGAAAGGTTTCTTCGAAGGTGCTATGATGTCACGAGGAAAGAGTCAAGTGGCTGCTGCTCTAGCTCCTGAAGAAGATAACGCTGTCCCTGCCGAAGGATGGGGCAATGACGAATTAGAAATGGACGATGAAGAAGGTGTTGAAACTGAAAATGCCCCTGAAGGTGAAGAAAGCGCTGGATGGGATGTTGAAGATGTAGATCTACCACCGGAACTTGATACTCCAGTCACTGCGGTAGAAGATGGTTACTATTCTCCACCAACGAAAGGAGTATTACCTACGCAACATTGGGTGAACAATTCTCAGCTAGTTGTAGATCATGTACTGGCTGGATCATTCGAAACTGCATTTAGATTATTGAACGATCAAGTTGGTGTGGTTGAATTTGAAGCATATCAAAATCTTTTCATGAATACTTTCTCTCGATCTAGAACATCGTTTGCTTCATTACCGAATATACCTTCGATGTATGGATATCCTCAAAGAAATTGGAAAGATACAAGTCCAAAAAGCGGTCTGCCTGCAGTTGGATTGCATCTTAGCGATTTAGTTCAGCGACTTCAAGTATGCTATCATTTGACAACGGGTGGAAAGTTCCCAGAAGCAATAGAAAAGCTTCAAGCTATTTTACTCAGTGTACCATTACTAGTTGTTGATACGAGACAAGACATTGTAGAAGCACAACAGTTGATTCAGATTTGCAGAGAATACATCTTAGGTTTGAAGATGGAAACTGAAAGGAAGAATCTACCTAAAGCTACTCTGGCTGAGCAAAAACGAATTTGTGAAATGGCAGCATACTTTACACATTGTAGTTTGCAACCTGTTCATCAGATTCTTACATTAAGGATAGCTGTAAATATGTTCTTCAAGTTGAAGAATTATAAAACCGCTGCTTCTTTTGCAAGAAGATTACTTGAATTAGGACCTAAACCAGAATTAGCACAGCAAGTTAGGAAGATTTTGCAGGTACATGTATTTTCTCGTATATCATTGAAATATGTAATTTAAAAGATGTTCAAGGCTTATATTTCTTTTCTTTCAGGCATGTGATAAAAATCCAGTGGATGAACATCAGTTGGCATATGATGAACACAATCCATTTTCATTATGTGCAAGCACATTTGTTCCAATTTACAGAGGAAAGCCGGAAGTCAAGTGTCCATTATGTGGTGCAACATACTTACCGCAATTTAAAGATACAGTATGTAAAGTCTGCGAAGTTGCATTAATTGGCAAACAATGTATTGGTTTAAGGATAAGTCCTGTTCAATTCCGATAATTTTTTTTATATATCCATACATTAATCAATGATAATCATAAGTTAATACAATATCGCTGATTTGTAATTTCTCAACTATATTAAATGTAAAAGGTATTATGTCATTCCAGAAAGTATTGTAAATATCATAAAACAAATATAAATGTATTCAAGTTTTTAAAAACATTTCCCTTAGTGATTTACAGAAAACAAACAGAAAAACAAGTTTTATTATGTTTATACTGTCATCATAATTTCATATTAAAATAGTGCATAAGAATTACATTTTAAAAATATACAACGAAATATATAATAAAATTAAAAACTAAAACTTTCAAAGATATCTTTTATTAAATGCATTTTTACTTTTTAATTAAGGCTAGTGTAGCATATTTTGAATTACAGTGTAATTCAAACTAAACTATTAAATAAATATAGTTAATGATCGAGAATGTAATTAGGGAAGCTACATCATTTTGATTGGCCACATAATCATATAGTTCTAAATGCAATAAACACTATATCAAATTTAAGGCGTATAAGCAATAGATAAACCTTGCACGTAGAAAGAGGTTCTTCATTGAACAATACTTATAAAAATTCCTAAATTAATGTCAGTTGGTAACAGATGCAATTGTGCAATGAAAGTTTTATGCAATAGTGTATTAAGAATATGGTATTTGCTTGAATGTATTGTAAATCTAAACGGCAGTACATTATTTTAGTAAATACTATAACTTTTTTATTACATATTTGTCATTAATAAACTTAATTATATTTTATAGAATTCGTATTGTGATCATCTAGGGAAATCTGGTTACATAGGGAAATCTTGTATTACATTGTTTTTCGTTCGTTTATACAATTTTCAAAAGAAACATAAAGTTGAACTTGTTTTACAAATGTTATAAAAAAATGTGTAAAATTGATTTCGACTGAAATTTACTATTAAAACTACCATTTAAGTACAGCAGAAATTGTGCAGCATTAAAATATATGTACAGTTGGATCATTGACGAGTACTGAGTGAGCACACTAGAAGATATGAAACCAGTGCCGTAAACATCGTGAACGTAAATATACGGTGTGCGTTCTGTGTATACGTGTTACGTTACAGACGTCTTCTAAATCGTGTAGAATTTTCATGATTCTTATCGAACAAAATTCTCCTTACTTTACGTTCATATGAGCCCTTTTATTAAGATTAGTTAATTAGTGACAAAGAATAGTTAAAGGTAGGTTATAATCAAGACGTACGATATTGACAGTGCTAAGAATATCAAGAAGTAGTAAGTTTTCGTTGGGTGTGTGAACCTCCAAAGTTATCCAAGTTGTCGAATCGTGAACATTGAAGGTACAGGAGTTTGAAGAAAAGGGCGCACTATCTCCGAAACCATCGGGCGTCCTACTACTCTAGGGGTAACACGGTGGGTGCATAGCTGCGCGGTATGAAAAAATGATGTGATCGATGGTCATCATGGCGGCACCCATGCTAAAGTGGAAGCGGATCACAAATCCGTCCGGACCCCAGCCAAGACCCAGACATGGACACAGGGCAGTTGCTCTTAAAGACCTCATGGTCGTTTTCGGCGGTGGAAACGAGGGCATTGTTGACGAGCTTCATGTCTATAACACGAGTAAGTTGCTTCCTTGCTGTGCGTCTTTCGCGCCGTTCTTGATGATTCCCGCGATCCAAGATGGCGACATACATTGACAAAACGGTCACCGGCCGGATCACCGTGAAAACCATGAATTTTGTTTATGTCAGATGCTTTATTATCATATATTTCATATATGCTAAATGTACCTTCACTATACATGTCTTTTTAAGTCTTGTTTGTTAAGCATTGGGGTCATTTCATATGTAGAATTAGTGCGATCTGTCATTTTTCATGTTTATACGCACGGGAGCGGCCATTGCTGTCTTATACGCCCCACCACGATTTGCAACGCGCCGCGTTTCCCGTCATTCCACGTTCACGCTTCACCTTTCCTTCTCTTTTTTCCTTCCGTTCCTATTTCTCCTCCCACTCTTTCATTTTAGGTTTTCACATCTTTACCGTATCATGAATGCGCACGGCATTTCTTTTACTATGTTGTCAACAGTTATACGCGTGCGTATTGTAATGAATATTTTGTACCTAATTTTGAAATGTTCCTCTTGATTATACTGCTTAACTTACATGTATTATTTATTACACAAAAACAATAAATATAATGCTGTATTTTAATAAAATTGATGTTAATAAATTGAAAGTTTATTTTAAACATAAAGAAACAAAAATTAGATTTAATAAGTTTCATATAATCTTTTAATTTTGTAGCTGCTTAATATTATTTTTCAAATTTAATTAAAATTGTTACAATTTTTATTTGTTAATAAAAATTATGTAAATTCCTTTAATTTCTATATACTTTCTTTCCTTTTTGTTTAACATGTGAATGATTAAGGATTTCTTCATTTAATATTTAATTCATCATAAATGTGTAATACACACTGAATATTTAAAGAAACTATTCATAAATTTTATTACTTTTTAATTTACCTTTTTTCTTTTGCAGCAACTAATCAATGGTTTGTACCATCGACAAAAGGTGATATTCCACCTGGCTGTGCTGCATATGGATTTGTTGTTGATGGGAGCCGTATTTTGGTCTTTGGTGGTATGGTAGAATATGGAAAGTACTCAGATGAGCTTTATGAACTTCAAGCAGTTAGATGGGAATGGAAAAAATTAAGACCTCGGCCACCAGAAAATGATCCTCCACCATGTCCTAGACTGGGGCATAGTTTTACCCTCATTGGCAATAGAGTCTTCCTTTTTGGAGGACTGGCTAATGATAGTGAGGATCACAAAAATAATATACCAAGATATTTGAATGATCTATATACCCTTGAACTACTTCCTAATGGAGGTACAGTTTGGGATGTACCAGAAACACATGGGCATGCACCACCACCCAGGGAATCTCATACTGGGGTGTCTTATACTGATAGTAAAACAGGAAAAACCTGTTTAGTGATTTATGGTGGTATGAGCGGTTGTCGTTTGGGTGATTTATGGTATCTTGATGTTGATTCAATGACTTGGCACAAACCAGTGGTTCATGGACCAATTCCATTACCACGTTCTCTTCACACTGCCACTTTAATTGGTCATCGAATGTACGTTTTTGGAGGATGGGTACCACTTGTTGTTGATGATGTTAAAGTTGCAACACATGAAAAAGAATGGAAATGCACAAATACATTGGCCTGCTTAAATATAGGTAAATTCATTTCATATTTGTTGACATTGCATGGTAATCATGTTAAAGAGGAAGCTGACTGATAATACTGTTTTAGAAACTTGGACCTGGGAGCAGTTAACAGTTGATACTCTGGAAGAAAATGTTCCTCGTGCTCGTGCTGGTCACTGCGCAATTGGAATGCATAATAAACTTTATGTGTGGTCTGGACGAGATGGATATCGCAAAGCTTGGAACAATCAGGTTAGGGTTAGTCTTTACAATTTGTTTTTATTTTGAGAATAGTTTTGTCTGTTATACAGTATGATTTACCTTTTATTCTTAGGTTTGTTGTAAAGATTTATGGTACCTCGAAGTCGGTAAGCCATCCGCACCATCTAAACTGAACTTAGTTAGGGCCAGTCTACAAGCATTGGAAATTCAATGGACACCAGTACCATCTGCACAATACTACATTCTTCAAATTCAGAAATGTAAACCCTCAGCGACAACTGGAACCTTTCCTACAGTTAGCACTCCAGCAAGTAACGCAACACCTACCACGACATCAGCAATGGTCACTCTCGCAACTGATTCCGCCACATCTTCGCCCGTTATTACAGCACCTGAGCTTCCACAAATTCCAACCACTGTTCGACCGTCCATACCTCCACAAACTCCAGTCCGAGTTCAAACAACTGTACAAAGCCCAGTTCAGAAACCAGTACCATCACAAAGCGTAACAAAACCATCGAGTCCAATGACACCAAGAGTAGCCGGAAATCTTATCAGAATTCGTTCTCCTTTAGTTACAACAACGCCAACAGTAACTACTACTACTACTGAACAAGTTGCAACAGTTAATACTACAGTGGCAGGTCAAACACCAGCTGCTATGTCAGGAATTGCTGCCTTAGCAGCTGCTGCTGCTGCTACTCCGAAAATAAGTATGAATAATGTACCAATTCTTCCACAAACTACAGCTAATACAATTAGGATGAAAAACGTCCAGCCCGGCCAACAAATACGTTTTGCTGCACCTGGAGCAACAGTATTGAGAACTGCTTCACCACAACAAAGTAAGCAAATTATCTTACAAAAACCAGGTCAAAATATATCTGGTCAACCTCAAATTGTACACCTTCTTAAAACTGGACAAGGAATGGTAACAACTGTGCCTAAAGTAAGTCTCATTCCTGGAAAGACTGTCCAAGCAACAGGTGCAAAGCCACTTAACCAGGGACCGACAATACTGAGATTAGTAAATCCAAATACTGTACAAGGATCTAAAATTCTTACGACTATGAAAACGTCTAGTATCGTTGCAATGAGCAAAGGGCAAAATATTAGTGGTAAACAAACAATAATGATTACTAAGCCTGGAGGCAATGGTGGGCTGGTTGGTCGTAATCAAATAATTGTAGTTACAACGGGGTCTGGTTTAAGAGCTGTGCAAGCTGTTACTACCTCTCAAGCTGGTAGTGGACAAGCGGGTAGCATTACAACACCTGTAAATGTTTTACCTCTGTCAGCTACTAATCACGTAACAAATCAGCAAGGAGTCAAAATGATCGTTGTTTCATCCGGAGCTATGGGAGGAGGAGCTACTGGAAAACCTATTACTATTACAGTTCCAGGCCAGGGTGGTGTTCCCAAAACAGTGACTATTGCCACTAAGGGAAGTCCGCAAGCTATCTTCAACCCTGGAAAAAGCCAGATTGTTACTATGCCACAAATGCAAAAAACGCCAGAGACAGTGACAGTGTCTGGTAAACCTGTAACGTTACAAATGTCTGGAGGAATAGGTGCAAAAACTGTTACGCTGATGCCAACAAGCAGTACGATAGCGACTACTTCAAGCGCATCAGAGACAATAGATACAAGTAAGATGTTGTTTGTCCCATCACAAAAACAACCATCAGCTTCATTAGCATCTACATCAGATGGCCCTGCTACCACTGATGCAGCATTGGCTGCATTAGCTGCAGAAGCAGGTTTAATTGATCCAGTTCAAGAACCTTCTGGTGATTTATCATTCATGGTGTCTGCAGATGATGGTGGAGCAGGAGATGGTAAAATAGAAGATAGTTGTAATGGTGATGAGACAACCACAGCAGCTGCTTTGGTTTCTCAAATGGGAGCTGGAGAATCTATGCAAATTGATAGAGATGGTAACTTCTTAATTCCTCAGGTTGATGGTCCAGCAGACCTTCTTCTATCTGACGATGACGAAGAAAATGATAAAATCGATTTAGCGGAAGATCCCGCGTTAGAAAATCAAGAAGAATCACAGGTTGCAGATTCTGCAAGTATGGAGCAAGATACAGATGCTGCACCAGCGGAAGCCGTTCATATGGAAGAGTCTTCCGTAAAAGATCCAGAAACTTCTTCCGAAGGGGCATCTGAACTTCCTGTTTCCACTAGTACTGCAGAAGATATTCCAATAGATCAAGAACCGTCTGCTGATGCTCAACCAGATGAAAACGAAATACCTATTGAAGTTGCTAACGAATCAGAACCAGCAAATGAAAGTGAAATGCAAATAATAAACAATGCATCATCTGAGGAAGCGCAAATAAAAGCTGAAATGTCTAATATGCAAGATCATACAGAAGCTTCATCTGAAGAAGCATCCATGCCAGATGCTATGGAACTGCCAGAAAATGATGAAAGTGAACAGATTGAAGAAAATTCTGACATAAAATTAATAGCTATGGATACATATACTTCTGATGCTGAAAAGTCATCTGCACCTGAAGATAGTATATCACAACTTTCTCAAGAAGATAATCAAGCTATGGAAAAAATCAAAGATGAACCAGCGCTGGATATCCCAGAAGAAACTCCGATGGAAACATTAGAAGACAACGATGAACCTATGGTTACAGAGTCCTGCTTAACTACTACCAATGTTAATATTCCAATCACAACATCCATCATGCAAATAAAGTTAGAACAACCTGATGAGCCAATGAAACAAGATCCAATTCCTGAACCACCAACATCATCCATCAGTAGTGTTACAATTCTGGAAAAAGAGATGGATATCCCAAAACCAGTAGCTCCAGTAAAGATGGAAATAAAAGAAGAATCTATTAAAAAGGAAAGTTTGAAACAAGAAAAAATGAATGGTACTAGAGCAGAAAATGGAGATGATTCGACGGCGTTAACTACATTGGCTACAG
>NW_017100481.1:1624085-1634139 GCF_001263275.1 Habropoda laboriosa | reverse complement strand
CCTGAGCAGGTACAAAATTTAATGTTTTGGATTATAGGTTATGATCAACTTTTATTCGTAATATAAATATTTTCTTTATATTTCTTTACAGACTGAGAAAGAAAAGAAGGAAGAAGAATGGTATGATGTAGGAGTAACGCAAGAATCAAGATTTACTGTACAACATTATTATTTACCTGATGACGAACCGTTAGATATAGCACAACCACTAACAATGGCTGTTTTTGAAGGAAGAACCAAGGTTCCCTTAGAACAGGGAACTATTTATAAACTTAGGATTGCTGCTGTGAATAGTTGCGGGCAAAGCGATTGGAGTGAGGTAAACAAAATAATTATAAGTACGCACATAAAAGATAAAAATATTATACTTGATGTAACGTTGTTTTTTATTTCAAGGTGTCTGCATTCAGAACATATGTTCCGGGATTCCCCGGAGCACCTAGTGCTATAAAAATTAGTAAAACGGCAGATGGTGCTCATATTTCCTGGGAACCACCACCTAATAGAAATGATGGCCCCATTTTGGAATATTCTGCCTATATCGCAATGGCAAATACTGCGTCGAATAATAACGGAGAACCAAAGACAACGTCGTCGAATTCGAATTTAACATTCACGAAATTTTATTGCGGTACAAACAATTCCTGTTCGGTGTCCAATAGTTCCCTTAGTACTGCTTATGTTGATACAACTCGAACACCGGCCATAATATTTAGAATAGCAGCACGAAATGTTAAAGGATACGGACCAGCGACGCAAGTTAGGTGGTTACAACAAGGTTAGTATATATTTTCCTTCCCTTAGAAAAAATTTGATATATTTTAATAGTGATATTAAAAATTATAAGATGTTAATTTTTGTATCAGCGTCAGTAGGGTCATCAGATCCAACCAATTTTATGGAGAATAATCCTCAAGTGAAGAGACGCGGTGTAAATATTCGCTTACAAGCAAGCTCCCCACAGAAGAAGGTGAAACTAAAGAGACCAAGTAGCTAACTTCTCGTGAGCCTGTTTTCCTTGACCTCTTACAGCCCAAATATCCAAACAGCGCTATTCATTATTTAATTTCCGCTGGTACACACGCCTAACAACGACGATGAAACAGTATATTCTTTGAGTAAACGACGTGACATGCGAGTAAATGAAAGAAATGAATGCACGATATAGAGCGATGGAAGAGGTGTCCATAGCTACATTGAGGTATAAACATAAGGGTTAAAAAAAGTATTTTAAGTGTTCTATATATGAATACAAGGTCTTTCTATACTGCGTTTTCTGACTCACCGTTATTCTCCTATTCCTTCGCGAATGCGCGACATTTTTCTGTAAAGATAACACGAGTACTGTTAATAAATGGCAAGGTGGTTATTTTGGAGTTAACAAGTTTTTCCACGTTTATAAATGCTTTCCACGAATGTCATAACATATCGATGATGACAACACTTGCATCACTTCTTACGATATATAGTTTCGTCCAAATATTGACCACCTTCATTTTTATTTTCTATTAGATGAATTTAATATAAGCAGCAAGTTCAAATAAGTGATGGAATTAATTATTAGTTATTTGATTTGTACAAAGCTTTTGGCAAAGCCTTGTTCGAATGTACTTTAAATTATTCGTACTTGGAAATTTTTTATTATTACTGGGATATGTACGTACAGATTTTCTAACATGAATTGGAAGTTGGGAAAACTTCCCGTTACATTTGAATATTTATTGTAGATACTGTAATTGAAAATATTTTTTCTTAATTTTGTTTACAATTGACCTTGTTGAAATTCTTTTGAAATTTTGCAATGCGATGCAAGTGTAATGAAAATTTTGTTAAACCATCCTTTTCTGTATAGAACATCGGTGCTACATTTTACTCTGATTACTTTTGTTACTGCCAATTGCAAGGAAAACGTAGAATCAATATGAGAGAAAGGAGCACGTAGTGTAAAATTCTTTTTAAATACAAACCTGCCTTTGCAATTTTGTTATTGCTTTTAGCAACAAAGCAGAGATATTTTGTAAAGAAAAAAGTGGAATATAAGTTAGTAGAATTACACGTATTGTTCGTGAAAATTACAACTTGGTTTCAAAAGCGTTGATATTTTGGAGAATAAAGAATTTGAAGAAAGTTAATATTTTTATATGGCAACGAAATAATTATTTGAATAGTATATCATTATAATATATTACGTCTAATATAAAGTTTAATCTTTTAAGGTACTAAGTCAAGGAATTAGTATAAAGAGAAAAAAAAATTTATAGAACGCATTCTCAGTTCTTTCGAGCATAATATATTTTAAATGAGGTATTTAAAAAGCTTTTAAAACCGAGGTTGAGACGGCCGATCTATCATACAAAATTATAAATATGATTCATAAATATGATTAGATGGCTTGGGGCTATGTTAAAACCGCAATAATTTAAGCGCACATTTTACTTTTAGATTATCCATACAAACTTTCTGTTATTTGCTTGTAGCTTAAGCATTAACATAGCGTTTTAAACTCTTAATATGTTATGCTAAAAATTTACATTAACAATACCTTATAAACTAGGATATTTAAAATGTGTTAAAAGATTTCAGACAACCTTCGGAACTAATAACTTTGCATTAATTTGACGTACTATATTCAATCATAATCATTTTTTACACATTCAAAATCTATTTAATACGTACTATCATGAAACTAATATATTTTAAGAAACAGTAAATAATTATTAACTACGTAAGGTTCTATTCGGCGGTTGCCCGATATCGTAAAATATTTCTACGACCAATTGATAAAAAGTTATTAGTTCAATTATCTTGCTTTGTAAGTTTTGTTGACAGGAAATGACACTAGACCGTACTAGAATATCAGTTCACAGCTATTATACACGTTCTAAAGATGAAATATTTTGAAATGTACGTATATGTGGTATGATATTCTGTTTTATCCAAATGTATTGAAACAATATCCATAATATTCAAATATATTGAAAGGAACTATGAATAAATATAGAAAAAAAAATATCTTACATGAAATACTCGTTATTTCACTGTAGCGACTTTTATAACGTGAATGTGTACTTACACTGTAGATACATGCATCTCTAATCTAACTGTAACTATACTAAAATTACTAAAAAAAAAAAGGATATATTAAACTTCATTTTATCATACAAGTAAGAGTGTCATAATCTATCTGCTGTATACCTGGAACTTATAAAAAAAACATGATTGAACTTATATGTTAATTTTAGATCCTTTTTCTAATATTAGTATTAGAACAAAATTCAATTATTTATTCGTTCTTAATTGACCGAAAAAATAATTAGAATAATACAATAAAAAATATATTATACATTCTACTACCTCTACTATAATACAATTTTATAGATAAATTTCATTTCGTTATACTTTTAACACTACGTTTCGCGTGCTGCCTTCTAGTTAATCATTTATATACATACATATATATCTCTTGGCAGTAACGAAAGCAAATATCTCACACAAAAACTAAGTTATCTTTTACCCAGTTACTTTATTGTAGTAAACAGGACAAGTGAATGGAATACTACCTAGGACTTGTGGATGTAAATCGTGTGCTTTTGTAATAAAAAAAAGTAAACAAAACCATTAGTGAAATACACCTTTCCAAAAGTAAACACGATCTACATCTGTAAGATCTTGGATAGGCATTGAATGTAAGAACTCGAGCCGTAAAAGCCTGAAAAAAATCTTACGAAAATAGAAAGAAGATTTATAATTAAGGAAACATAGATGCAAATAATTAGAATATTTTTTTCTTAGCGCATAAAGTATGCTCAAACCGATCGATGGTTGTTTCCACAAACACGCAATCGAAAGTATATTAATTCGTATTGCTCGAATTTGTCGTACTATATTAGTCATGTAAAAAAGAGAAATGCAAACGGCAACATCAGACCATGATTTTACTATGTAGACTCTTTCTACGTGACTAGATCTCGAAACCACATGATGTGATTGCAACGTGCAAACACGCGTGAAAAACTAAACAGCTAGAAAGCGAATTGTACGCGTTAGAGAGAAATTGAAGGAAACGATGTCGTGACCCGATGTTTTTAAAAGAGATCTCAATGTCACGACGATGTTTCGTAGGGGTTTTTTTAGCGTGTCCACGCTAAATAGAATAGTACTGCACTGAACCTGCAATCGTACTGAATAATATACATTTGTATTTTTCGATAAAATTCCGTAGCCTCGAATTATACGGGGCTACGAACAATTTTAGAACTGTGTTTTAGTGATCATATTCACGTATAATTGATCCTTTCCGACATGTGTTACCAAAATTTAATTTGGTAATCCAAAAAAAAAAAAAAACGGAAGAAAAAAAACAGAGCGTATACGAGAAGAGTAATCTCTAAGATTCATAACAGTTTCAATTTTTCGAGGCCAATAATCATTCTAAGAATAATAAGAAAAATGGAAAAAAAAATTGAAACGTCACATCTTCTCGTGCATATCTTTCGAAGAGCATTCAAATTTTATATAATCGAGAGTCGTTCAAATAACGTCACACATTTGAAACTAACACTTTAAAGAAGTTAGTGTGCCTAATCTCAAAGTCAGTACGTAATAAACGAATAAGAGAAAAAAAAAAAAAGAAGAAACACCGATCAATGTTTACAGATTGTAATTTTATACCTCGATATAAATTTATATTCGTACTGTCGTTGTGAAAAAAAAAAACGGATCGCTCGTTAACGATCAAAAACGTGTTATAAAGAAGAAAAAAAAATCTCCTACTTTTTAAGATCGAATCGCACCTTTTTATAGGAATCATTATTTCGAAGGCCAATTACATTGTATTTTATAGAATCCTAAATAGAACGAAATAAACGACGAAATCTAACGATGTGCGATCTGATGATTAAGAAAATCGTTCCTTTCATCGATGAATGTTTTCTCACGTTCGTATGCATCGTGTTTTTATGACGTCACGTAAAGGACGTTCCAACGACCTTTCAAACATTCTAGAAGCTTGATAATCAGCGCCAAAGAACACGCGGGTTTATTTTGCGTGCTGGTTAGTGCAGTATCTTCTTCCGATTATTTTCAAATCATCCATTCGTCATTCGACATCCGAGCGTTGATCGCTTTCCCGTAACTGTATGATGTTTCATTAAATTATATTCATTGATCTGTATATTAATTATTATAAATTCATTGATCAAGGAACGTCAGAAGAGTTCCGTTTAAAAAAAAAACGGAAAAAAACGTGCAACTTCTTAGTTGCGAGAATAACGGAGAGCGAATAAATAAATCAAAAAAGAAAAAAAAGAAAAAAAGAAAAGAAAAGAACATGTCAGGTTTACGTGTAATAATTCAACGCTTTGTACAAACAACCGTGCGTTCAATGCACACTTTTTTGTTTAATCAGGTGTGTATTGAGCTATGGCAAATAAACGACGAGCAAATTCTTTCGAACGAACCCAAAAAAAAAAAACAGTGATTCTGTGGAAATACATCTTACATTCGTTCACCATATCGATCGATGAAACGATTAATAAATTAGAAAGAGAAATGAAAAAAATCGTATTCGTGTACACGAAAGAATCGACAAAGTTATTCTTAGTAGCTAGCACAGTTGTATCTATATATACATAGAAAGAGAGAGAGAGTAAGAATGAGAGAGAGAGAGAGAATGGTATCTTCGTGATTTTATTTCTCTTTTGTTGAAAAAAGAAAAAAAAGAAGAAATTACTCATACTAGTTAAATGATGAGTGAAAGAGAGACGTCGAGAAGTTACCGATTTTTCGACAATAGTTTAACGAGAAACGTATTCAATGCATCTATGATGAATATTTTTCACAGAACGTGCTGTTTCTACTCATCTCCGATGTTACTACCACATGCACCGTCGCATGTGGTCCGTCGCGAGCGATAAGTTCGCGTGTACGCGAAATTTTCCGTACGTTTCGTTTAATGTATGTTTAACAAGAAAAAGAAAAAAGGAAAGAAAAGAAGAATCTTATTATTCGACAATTATGCTGTTTCGAGAAGAATGCTGTATAAACGTCGTGGCTTCGAAACATTTCATAGAATCATTTATTACTACAACATAATCAAAAATAAAAAAAGAAAATAACAATCTATTGCTCAAATACTCAATCTCATACTTCGTTGTGTTCAGCTAGATAAATTTACGAAAAAAAAGTATAAATAAATAAATGGAAAAAACAATCTATTTGTTTTCACATCGATCAATTTCGAAGCAGCACGATTTTCGATCGTTTTAGACTATATATAATATAAAGAAGAAAAAAAAAGAAAAGAAAAATTGAGTGGAACGTGTCCCGTGTGTACATGTATGTATGTAAATACGTACGAGTGTGCGGAATACTAACATACGACGTTTGCAACAATAGATTATTTTTCCACGTCTAGCTCGAATGTTACCGACCTTGTCGAACGAACATCTGTGAAGCTAGATTTAGGACGTAAAAGAAGTGGGTGATCGACAATTCATGACGACATGTTTCGCATAACGATGATATATACAGGTGCCGACTGGAATGTCCGGGGAGCACATATTACATTACATTTATCATATATTTTATTTTCGTTTCGGCGTACAGGCAGTCACTGAACGTGAGAGATGGAACAAGTCAGTAACGACGCCTACTATGATAACATATGTGTATACATACGTACATCATGGATCTTTTTTTTATAACTACGATCGATCTATTCAAGAGAGAGAAAAAAAACAAACGAAAAAAAATGCTTACAATTAACGCAAGACCAGATAATAATGAAGATTGATAAAACCAGTATTGGTCAATTACAATTTCATTAAAATCGATTTATTTTTATTTCAATCGAGATTATACATTTAATTAAAAAAAATGTATATATCAGAAGATAAGTAACGATAATAAGATAATAAAAGTAATTGATTGAAAAACGTTTCGCAAAACTATTTTCAATTGTATCCTCTGAGAAAAAGAAATAATATGCGTCAAGTTAATTGTACTGAAAGATCGTATAATGTTAAAATGAACTATTACTGACCGGAATGACATTTCACACGACTTGCATGCTTGTACGGTCTTCTCTTTTATGTTATTACATACGATCGATTAGTTGCAAAATAGTTTCACCTGTTTCTTGAACCAGTAATCTTTCAGTGAATCGTGTTACGATGGATTTGAACGTCGAGTTTCTGAGTGCAATGTCTCTTGGCGTTTGGGTTCATTACGTGATCGCGCTATTTTTCACTCTATTCAGCTATAGATTCTCTTCAATGGTAGGGTTAACTAAACATATATTATATGTAATAAAGAGAACAGAATAAATGTATGTAAACTTATGTGCGTGTGCACATTTCTTCATAAACATCAATCCTGTACTCTTGATTTCGATGTATTTTTTTATTAGATTTTTAATTTTACAATTTACGAGTATTCATTTCTAAGCTACTGTTAAAAAACCATCGAAACGAAAAGAAAGCATCACATCGAAATATTTATTTTTCGTTATAATGGACATGGTAAAAAAAGAAACTATGTTATCGCAGAAGATTACACTGCAATATCGCAACCTTTAAATTGTATTATGTGTTCCTTTTAACCAACAACTTGCAAATGGTGCTTAGTACTTGGATATAATATCCTATATTATTTACGAGAATGTAATAAATCGAAATATGCTAATGGGAAATGCTAGTGAATTATCCAATTACCGGATGCGTCGCAGGGTAACATCATAAAAGGAGAATTCAGAAATATAAAGATGAATCAGGCGGTATCCTGTTAAAAGTATCTATTTGCATGTACTCGATAGCTTACCAACTCGTCAGTAATGAATATGTACCTATGTATGAACGTAAAATGTGAGCATGCGGTCCTATCATCTTGTGTACATATGTATATGCATTCTAGAGTGTGTGTTGCGTATGCGTCGCGTGTGTATGTGATTGCTGTGGTTAGTCGTCACCAGTCGTCACTGTTAGTTATTCCAGCACGATGAATGCACCTCATTAATTTTAAATCGTTTTAACGTCAATGTCACCATTGCCAATAAATAAATGAAATCCTTTGATGTGTATGAAAAGTCGCGAAACGTCAAAGTATAACGTGATTTAGTATTTTTTGTGATAAAATGCGTATATATCGCTGTCAATACCGGTAGTGTATACTAGATACGCCCACGACAAGTTAAGTGTGTGTGTCTTCTTTCACATAAATCTCTTGTGATAATTTGTCAGAGAAAAGTCGTGTTCAAGGGAGAGGTTAAAAAGTGCTATTTTTTTAGTCGTTTTGAATTAATCGTAAGTAATGGACCGTGACACTTGATAAGGTCATCCACTTCTTCATCTTAATTTTTTGAATAGAACACGACTGAGACACAGTGGGGATTGACTTTTTATACACGTGCGAATTTACACGCACATGTATATTTGTTAAATAAAATATAATAAATAAGGAATGGGAATTGACAGTATGAGAGTCGGAGGAGGCCGATGTCCTCCCTTCCTCGTCGGTGGACTTCTCATCGCTTGTTTAATGCTCATTTGCAGCTGGTGGACTTTATCTACCGAAAATATCGAGTTAGTTAGACAGATCGACGAGTTAAATGAAGAACTTAAAATCAGGTACCGTTATGCGATATACTATTGTATTAATGTAAATCAATATACTATATTTTACAAATTATATTTTATTTTTTATTTATTATTTATAACAAAAGTGCCCACACTATATAATTTGTATTAAATTGTATCACCTTGAAGTTTGAGATATATGTGTAAAACATGTTATTTTCTCAGTATTTTTAATTGGAAAATTAATTAAAACTTGGAAAAGACATGTATACTTTTTGGTGGACTGTAATTATATTTATACCAAAATTATGTTTTAGTGCTGAAGAAAGAGATCAATGTGTTACATTACGTGGAAATTTAGAACAAAGATACAAGCATGCAGAGGATGAAGTGGCAACACTTCATGTACGTTTGGAGCAGCAAGCAGAAATAAAGAAAAAAAATGATAAATTAGAAGATTCTATTAATATGTGCACAAGTGAACTGGATTCATTGAATAAACTAGATGCCACAAAAACTGCAACATTGGAAACTTTAAGACTGGAAAAGGAGACTTTTAATACACAGTTAGATTCAAAACGTGATGAAAATAAAAAACTATTGAAAGAAATAGATCAGGTATAAATTTACTTTTAGGAATATAATTCTTTTTATAATGTCAATAAGGTGTTTCATTCACTGTATTAATCTTTTGTAGTTAAAAGATGAGCTTGATAAAGCAAAACTCACATGTAACACAACTCCTCAAAAGAAAGCTGCATTTATTCCACAACGTAAGTTACAATATTCTATAATATATACTTCTTTATTTTAATTTTACTTTATACATTTACATATTAGGTATTATATGAAGTCAAATTGAAGTTGGAATAATTAAAAACATTTATTACTTATTTTTATAAATTGAACAATATTTCTTGTAATTTGAATGGCTTTTTTTGATACTGCACTTTTAAAATTGTAAGAAATTGCAACAGTAATTTTCTAAATAATTCTAACATATTTGGGGTGTCAATAGAAACATTAATTCAGCTTCCCTTTTGTTTAATTTTTGCATATTACAAAAAATTGACTTAGCATTATATGATATTTTGGCGATTTGCCAATTTAGCTGCAAGACCAGTAATTAACAAGATTCAGTTGGATCCTGTTCCGGTATCAGCTGTAAAAATATCCTTAACTGGTCAACGTGGTTTGAAATACCATGGAATACCAATTCTTCCAAAAGATCCACCTGGCGCTAAGCGCCTAAGTCCTCGCTTCTCTGTTACAATGCTAAAAGGTAGTGATACTTTTCTCCTACCTCAGGAGAAAAGAAGATTGTCACAAAAATAAAGCACTCATGCAATAATTCTGTATATAAAATCATTGTATTTTTTATGCATCCACTGTCAAACTTCTGTTTGTATAAATCAGATGGCTTTTTTAATCAAGTATATTGCACTGCTTATCTACTTACCACATATAGGATAGATTAAAAT
>NW_017100481.1:1611404-1624038 GCF_001263275.1 Habropoda laboriosa | reverse complement strand
ATTTTATCAAATTTATTTGTATTAACATATTAAAAAATAAAATATATATTAATATTATAAATTTTTAGTGTATTATGCAATACTTTTATTTCTTGTCTAGATGTAGAATACATTATGAAAGGCAGTCGAGGTCTATATATAAAATATACATAGGTACCAACTAATTGGTGAGGACTTACTAATACCAGGGGTTACTAAAATGTTATTTAATTGTAATGGTTTATTTGTAGTATGAGCTTATATTACAAATTTTTATAAACATTTGTACTGTTTTATTTTAGAGTAGTAATTTAGTTTACATGACTTTCAGCTCAAACAAGTCCAAAAACACAAAAGAATAATGATTCAAATGATGACATACAGGACAACCCAGACATGGGTAAGTACTTGCTTTAATTCAAACATATGTGATTATTATAATTTATTTTTTTATTGCTTACCATATAATAAGGTATGAAATTCTTAATAAACATGTAATTGATTTTGTTTTTAATCTATATTCTTTTTACATAAAAATAACAAATAGATTCAAATTATTTTATTTTTGTTATGAATCATAAACAAGGAAATACAGGAACCACGGACGGGAACGTAATAGATAGTGACAGAGATCTACAATTGAAAGAAGGAACCATTGGAGACTGATAATGAATAATAAAAGAGTACTTCATACAGTGACTAAAAAATATGTGTCAAACATTTATTAAACATAATAGAATTATACCTTTTCTTAAAGCAAAAAATAGTTTGAATGCTTTATACAATTCATAATTATCCATTTATAAGTAATAACATACAAGTTTATGTTTAATAATTCAACATTTGTATAAGTGATTGGTGTCCAATCTTTTATAGTCCAATTACAGAAATCAGAATACATGTACCCTACCAGAATGTAAAGGAATTTCGAAGATTGTTTTAAGATTTTTAAGTATCAATTTACTCTATTTATACCACTTATATCGTGCGTCAGATTTTTATTATTTAAGATATTTCTTCGTTATTTTATATTGTTATTGCATTTTTTATTAAAATGAATGTAAATAAATGAAATGGATGTTTTTACTAATATACTTTTTATTCATGTTATAAATAGAAATACTATCAAAATTCAATATTTATTAAATGTATTCAAATAATTTTCAGAAATAAATTTTTTTCTATACATTAATTATCAAGTAATATATAATTACTAACCTATACCTGCGAAATAATGTGTAATACTATTGTAGGTTTTTAGTGCAGAGTATGAAAATAGATATATGTTCTGAGAGTATTTAATGTGTGAAACATGCATTGCATAGAAACTAAATATTTATAGATTAGGACTATATATTTTAAATACAATTACAATTTGTATTTTGTTTCCTCCAATTAGTGTGTTACAATTACAATTCATGTATGACATTAATTGAACATAAATTTATTCCAATCATATCAAATTTATTGCTCAATATCAAAGTGAGCATATGTATTATGTGCGTTTTTTCATTTTTTTCCTATTAAAATTCTTTTGGTAGTACATCACAAACTTACATTGCATCTAATTATTTTATTGTATTGTCATTGTAAAATGTGTTTTTCTGTATTTTTTTAAATACAGAATTAATTTGAATTTACATTACTTACATTATTTATTTCTAATTCCTAATATTTGTGTTATTAATTGATTTATAAGTAATACATATGTATGATGTTATGTTGGTAAACAGAGTTTTACAAATTTCATTTTCATATTAATATATTACATATTATTACATTTGTTTTTTCCACGTCTTTTATATATAAATTTCACATTAATTTGTAATGAAATGTGAAGATAAATAACATTACATTACATAATTAAATAACTACAATCTCTTTTTGTTATTACAAATGTTTCAGGATTAAACACATTTTACATAATACATATATTACACAGATTTTATACTATACATATATTTCATTGCTACATACAGTTAATTTGTATTTAATAATACTTTCTACTGTCTTGGTACAAAGCTATTATTAGTGTAGTTTATCATCATCTTTTGACAATAATACTTTATATTTATTCTACAAAATAAAATAGTCCGGATTTTTATGTTAGCTAACAAAATGAATTAAACATTAATGATCAGTGTTTCTTAATAATAAACTGTTTATAAAATGTTATAACAAATATAATACCAACATGTATAAATATTTATAAGATATGATAAATATATAAACGATCACGTTAAATTGTGTTTAATCAAAATTCATAACTGCATATGTAAACTGTAAATTATTGCATGTTTAACAAAATGCAAAATTTGACTAGGAAACATTAAGTAACGACTAGACGTTTAGTATATAAACTTACATTTAACCATTTCTTTTATCTGATGACTATTTGCCATTATAAATTTGCCCTATTACCTGGCAACTATGTAAAGTATATTATGATTCTATTAATTTATAGCTAAACTTAATTGATCTATAATATACATGCTCTAAAAACAAAATCACGTATTCTCAAGCTGCGCGATTTAAAAATTTCAATAAATAACAAACATTAAAAATCATGAAAATAGAATCTATTAGCTGTATACTGTTAAAAATTAAATTTTGTTTAGGAGCCATTTTAGAAGTATTTGTAGTTTATAAACATAAGGTTTTGTTGTCTTACTGTAATTCTTCACTTTGTGCGATTTTTAAATATATAACATTTGTAAACTTTACAAATTATTTTAACTTCCATATACTTTGTAATGATATAATTTAATATAATATCATTCGTAATTTGTGCAGAAATTAAATTAGCATAAATAAATTTCAGTTGTTAATAACTTTTCATCATTAATTAGGACAATATAACAATCATTTAGCATTATAAAACTTTTCATACATCTCACATTTACAAAATCTTCTGCATTAGTAAAGTTTTAATTTAATACCTCATGTTGTTTTAGTATTAAATGTTAAATTCTTTGGTCATATAAATTACAGTTGTAAATTTGTAATCAAGACTTCAACTTAAAAGAAGTTATTAAGTGGACACTACAATTGTGTTAATTTAAGAAAACAAAAGTAAATTACTTCTTAGCTAATTAGGCATTTGAATTATTAATCACTGTTGTCTGGAAGATATGTTGTAAATAATATTAACAGCCTTTTTAATAATTAATAATGAAGAAATTAGTGTGCCTGGAGGCAGAGAGTTATGAACAAACTATTACTTTCCTATTGAAAACTTTTATAAAATCATATTTTTGTCGACTGTATTATTTCACGTTTAATTTGTTGTAAATAACAGAAATAATTACATCTAACTGACACTATTGCTGCAAAGTCTATGATAAAAATTATGAACTGCAGTCTATGTTTCATGTCTCTGGTATGACATTCAAAATATAATGGGGTTAAAGATAAGGCAGTGAGATGTTAGTGATTTAATCCCTAGATAGGGAGACTATTATGAAATATAAAAAAATTATTGAAACTTTTGTTCGTTGTGTAATATGTAGAACATCAAACTGCTTATATTACCATGTTATGTCAATTTAAAACAAATGCTATCAAAAGGACATCTATTAAAATAGTTACATTTATGGGGAATAGTGGTGATTGTTAACATGTCTCTGCTTCCTTCTAAAAATAAAGGCAAAAATTGAACGGAGCCGCCACCAACGACTATGTTTACGTACTGAGTTTCTTGACTTTTCTTTAGCTCGGATTTGCCTGACTAATGAATAAAATGCATCATCTATAAATTGTCTGAGGGCTGCAGATGTTTCATAAAATGGACAACCAAGCTGTTCAGCAAGTGCTTTTCCTTCATCTGTGGTTACCTATAATACCATTATAATATAGAAACTATCACCTGAACTATCACTATAAGATGAAAATTGATGTTCTACCTTTCTATGATGCTGCAAGTCAAATTTATTGCCAACTAATACCAATGGTATATCTTCATTAGCTCTTACACGTGTTATCAATTTTCTATATTCCAAAGCTTCTTGAAAGCTATGTCTATCAGTTACAGAATAACATATCATAAAGCCCTCTCCACATCTCATGTATTGGTCACGCATAGCTGTAAATTCCACCTATATATAAAAAAAATGTACTACATGTAATAAGCTATAACACAATACCAATAATTTCCTATCCTATCATGTTTTACAACAACAAATTCTGACCTGCCCTGCAGTGTCCAATATATCTAAAAGTGCAGCCTCACCATCTATAACTGCTTGTTGTTGATATGAATCCTCTGTCAATAATAAAGAACATTAAATTATATATTATCCTGAGAGCTAAGAGATATTAAGAAGAAAAAGAATTATAAGTGTTCATTACAGCATTTTGCATAAAACAAATTCTTACCTATAGTTGGATCATGATAGTCAAGAAAGCTATGACTGACAAATTGTAAAGTGACAGCTGAAAAATGATTTTTATGATGTACACGCAACATAATACGTCCTTCAAATAATTCATCGTATAAATTGCAATACCTGATTTACCAACACCACCATCACCCAAAACAACAATCTTGTATACCCTAAGTCCACCCCTGGTAGTGGGCTGCGAGACTACCGGTACGTCGTTCTTGCCGTTCAAGGCTACGCTTTTATCCTGCAGGATGTCAGTTGACATCGTTAGGAAATTTCTGCTTACCGGTAACCTAATGCTTGCTACGGCTACGGCACACTCGCACTTTTACGAACTGACTGACATACTTGGTCACGTATCGGAACACGCGCGTAGACACACCCGTATCGGCTGTTAGATCGGGAAAGATACGGTACATGTTTGATCGCGATTGCAAGCCACTGTTTTTTGTAATAGCTTGGAACCGCACCAAGCGACACTTAATGGCTAGAATTTATGCTTTTTACAGTTAGACACAGCATGGCTGATGAGCACAGGCTGACGACCGGGCTTGACAGAACGTGACAGCCGCGAAGATTAAGCACGCGCGCAATCGTCCACTCAGGGGCGTATCCATTTGCTCTATTGTTAGTATAATAGCCCCGTTTATATATACATATACATGTTTTATATGTTATATTTCATATGTGTGTATGTGTATATATATATAAAACAAATATAAAACAATTCATTTAAAGTTCTTGAAACTAGCTTTATTATCTACTCTGGAATTAAAAAGAATAGAAACATAAACTATTAAAAACTCTTCAATTTTTAATAATACTTAATCAAGGAGCAATAAAACAAACAGTTTATTTTTTATTTAATAATGATATTGTAAATTAAACTTTTATAATAATTCGTGTATAGTAATAAATTAAAGTTGAAACACTATAGAAAAATTATTCAAACGCACAAATTAATTACACGCCAATTAAACAAGAAATGTATATACTTTCGTTTGTAGTTTATGATAATAAAATTAATATCACTTTTCTTGTTAGTTCGCTATAATTATTGTAAAATAAAATTTATTTGTATAAGTTTGTATAGTTTATATTTACATGCACCTATCCACATTATAATCATGTAACAAATCGTAAATTTTGATCAATATGAAATAATACAAATGTAATATGCATGCGTATAATGCACGCATTGTAAAGATTTTCGTTTTGTATAATAATATACAAAAATTTGATGACTAATATAAACTATATAGTGGTTATTTATACGTAACAAAATTTATTTGCACAATTAATACAAATAATATTAAATACAATAAAAATATGCTTTTAATTTTTTTAATTAAATTTAAAATAATATGAAAATTGAATGTTTATAAGTAAGCCAGATTAACGGGAATATGTTTTAATGATTATTGTCCTTCGTAATATTTCTGCAAAACTAAAGCATTGTTCTTCTTATAGTTTAAACTTTTAATATCTTTTACTAACAGAAAAATCACAAGCAGCAAGTTCGAAATATGATGTGATTTGCTTACGAATAAGTTTATGATTCAAGTTAATAGAGCGTCAGTATATACCGCTATGGTTTAATGTTTCAGGGATAGGGCAGTAGAAAATTTCTCATGACTAAAGTGCGAGACAAAATTGTGCAGATTGCAATCGGAATATAAGTAATATATCTGCAATCTAACGTTATCTGACAGGATTGACGTGTTCAGATAAATTAAGTTTCTGAAAATACGTACATGTTTGGTTTCGGAGGTTATAACTACTGTTATAGACACCGAGCATTATGAAGACTTTCTCCAATAAAGCGAGACTGAACGACGTATGTCCATTTAAACACGTACATACGCAGATACTTTTGGTGAAGAAAAGTACTGGTGCAAACATTATTCATGAACATTTTCCTTGCCATACCATTGTTTCAAATGTCCAACTGACATGTTTGGCAAATTATTCTTATCAAGGGATGGAAAACACGTGGGCATTTTAACGGTTGTGTGTAAATAGCAAATAATAATGAAATAAACATAAGTGTAATGTCCCTCGTGTTTTTGATACTTGAGTTCTTTAATTCTTCAATTAACATTTTTCCCTGACACTTTTCTCCCTGTACTCAATGGTAATAAACAAAGTGTAGAAGTGGATTACATGTTTTTAAATGTTGTTAAACAGGGTAAAGATATATATGCTGGAGTTAAATATAATCATGAAATTATTATAATTGATGAGAATGCTTCCTAGAAGACAATTTTAATGCATAAGCACAGAATAATGTGTACCTTAAATAAAGCTGTAAGTATTCATTGATCTGGTAAATATATGAACTAACATATTGTGCAGTGTAAAGATATGTTAACACATATGTAATTATTTTTCAGATACTCAAATTCCTTTACAGGAGTTACTATAATATATTAATTTTTAAATTAAAGAAAAGTTTTTGAAATTGTCACTTGACAAGACAACAAGTGACATGTCCCTTAATATGTGTATATGGTTACATTAAACTAAAATTCTTGTAAAATGTCAGTTGCCACCTGTTCAAAAACTAAAACAATGGATAATGTAAATAGCAAAGAAGAAATGGTATATGAAAAATGGGAACGTTTTCACAATTGGGTACATTGTATGTGCATTGTTACTTTTGATCTTGAATTAGGCCAAGCTATAGAGGTATTTTTATTAATGCAATATTTCTTTTTGTAAACATTTTAGATTTTTAATAGTATTCCTTGTTATATAGGCTATATACCCATCTCATATCAAGTTATCTGAACAAGAGAGATCTAATGTCTGTTATCTTGCTTTTCCTGATTCCAACTCTGGTTGTATGGGAGATACACAATATCATGTCAGAATAAGACAAAATGGAACTGCAGTTCAAGAGACTAAAGCTTTAAAGGAATATGATAGAAGGTCACCACCATTTTTACAATGCGATAAAGATTATTATTGGGGTTACGTATACTTCCGCCAAGTGAAAGATAAATCTCTTCTTTCAAAGAATAAATAATAATTTTATTTATAAATTAGAGTATTGTTATAATTACAAAACTGCCATTTGTGAATCTCTTTGGTGAATTGTGTGCTTTAATTGCACCCGAATTTTTTGAAATGGGTAATGCAGTGATGGAAGCTATTGTAAGGGAAATTGACCAATGGCCTTCTCCAACACCTGGCCAAATAGTGCATTTACCACTTATAGGTGTTTTATTTCAGGTAACAATTGATAAATTTTATTCCTAATTTCTTCTAGTATTTTCTTCTATGGTTTGTATTTTAGACATATATCCCAAATCAAAACTATAAGGCAACTGCACCTACAATTGCTGCCATGGATCATGCGCCAAATTTTCATGCAACGCGAAGACTAATTTTAACATCTGCCTATGAAGGAGATATGTTTAGAAGTTTAGCTAGTGTTGTAAGTTATGTACATTTATTATGGGAATTAGTATTACTTAGTGAACCAATTGTTGTTATGGCTGGTTCACCTACTGGTTGCTCTGAAATGGTCCAAGCCCTTATTGCGTAAGTATTTTTTTACATTTTTAAAACAGTTATAAAATAATTTCAAAATAAAAATAACAAGATTATTATTTTTAGAATGATAGCACCATTAAAATATTGTGCTGATCATCGACCCTATTTTACAATTCATGATTCTGAATTTAAAGAATATACTACAGATGCTCCATCACCTCCTGCTGTAATATTAGGTGTAACTAATCCATTTTTTGCTAAGACTTTACAGCATTGGCCTCATATTATAAGAATAAGCAATGGAACTAATAATGGTAAGTTCTATAAAACAATGTACAAGTAACGTATTTAAGTTGTTTATATTCCAGAAAATCAAAGGTACAAAATAAAAAAATCAGAGAATCTCAAAGTATTAGACTCAAAACCAGGAGTTTATACACAGTATAAACCTTTCCTTCAGAAGGACAAAACTATATTGAAGAAGTTATTTAGAGGTATTCAGACAAAGAGACCAGGAGAAGTGCAAACAGCTCTTTTAAAACGTCATTTAATAGAGCTAACTGAAAGTTTTATGATACCTCTTGAAAGATATATTGCAAGTCTTATGCCACTACAGAAGGACATATCACCTTTTAAAGTAATTATGTACTATCTTGGTCTTTTATATTTTAAAAACCTGGAAACATATAATATATGTGAATTATAATTACTGTAGGCTACACCCATACCTGAATTGTTTAATCCAGATGATTTCCTAGCTACTTTAAGTAGCGCTGGACCACAATTAACTACAGGTATAAAAGGAGATTGGGTAGGATTATATAGACGATTTTTTCGTTCCCCTAACTTTTCTGGTTGGTTTCATACCAGATACACGGAATTATCACAAAAGTTGCAAGTTATACAACTTGAGGCACTATCACAAGCGGTACATCTAACATAAATACCTTGCATAAATTGTGTTTATTCTTCTTTTTAAACAAATTATTATGATTGTAGGACTTAAAGACTTGGGTACAAGGAAAACGAGAGGTAGAATTGGTAGATATGATTCTTAGAATTCGGCAAAAATTAGAAAAGACTTACATCGACGAAGTACCTATAGGAAATTCTGTAAGAGAAAAACTTCAAGAAAGAATAGACGACATCACGCATACGTTGCCAGATGACTTGAAAGACATTTTGAATCAGGAATCTTGACATTACGATTATTCTATTACATTTAAAACTCGTTAAATAATAATTTAAAACAGTTCAAAATCATCAGTGCACGATGAAAAAATTAGATCAAATCTATTTCTAAGTATTGCTCTCTTTGTTAATAAATAGTCGATCGACATGATCGAAAAAAATATTGGGTGAAGTATATAAAACCGTAAAAAACATAAAAATTTAGAGAAATAACTGTGTTGATGTACATTGCAAATGTAATTCATTTTTACTTGTAATTTCATATTTGATTCCGTGTTTAAATACTCCAAAGTGGATCTTGTAAAACCACGCGTTCTTTTTACATGTAACACGAAACGTGATACAAAAGTCAATAATGGTGCGTGAAATATTTCATAGGTGCGACTAGAGACTTATGAGCTCACGTTAGTATTCCTACATTAATAAAATGTTAGGTATATTTATCATAATATTTTTTTTAATTATTATGTCATTTTCTAGTATTTTACAATTCATATGTGCGTTATATAACCGGGTTTCTTCCTAACATCGTTTATTTAAATTACTTTTAGTAATTTTGGACTATTTTCTCGAACGTCCAAAAAGAAATATTTTTTATTCAAGAAGTTATAAATTCTAATTGTATGCGAATGTAACAGAAAAAGGAGAGTACTAACTGCTAAATGTATATATATGTTTGATTGGAGATCTGTAAATATTGGTACGAATGATAAATATAATAAAGATTTATTTTAATAATAGTATTGTAGTGTTTATTATAGCTGCCTTATCTGATTAAGTATAAATAACATGTGGTAATCTATGTATTGTTAATATAGATAGCCATCGTTATGAGTAGATTAAAGTATATCTAAATCTTTCGTGGATAATGATACAAATGTGTTTTTTTCAACTAAATATTTTTAATATCGCGTGATATACGCATTAACAAATTAGAACCAACTTTTAATTCCTATTGGTGTCGAAACTACGTTTCAATTTTCATTGGCTATACGTTGAGCGCGGTAATAATACTTTTATTGAGTATTCGACCAATGAATATGAAGTATTCCTATGCTAGGATTTCAAAATAAAATACTAACCGTTTTATCATGAATTTGTGAGTTTCTCCAGAACGAAATGTGAATGTTTTCAATTATTGAAATATTTATGTAATACATATAAATAGTTATTAGTTTAACAGTTTATGAGTGATTGTTATAGTTTTAAAGTATAAGGTTCGTATTTGTACTTAAAATGAACAGGTTATCAGTTCATTATGATTAATATCGACATTCAAAAACATTTGTTTTTAGAAGCATGCAGTAATAGATGAAAATAATATTAAAATACAAACGTTTAAATAATATTTATTTAATAAGTGCAATGATATATTATTTTTTATATAATTGTTAGTTAATTGAAAATGTCGTTATAGAGAGGTATAAGACGAATAAAAACTTTTGTTTGCATTATACACATTGAAAATACACAGAAAAAATAACATTTTCTAAAATTTTTATAGATGGATAATACGTTAGATTCCATTAGACCTTCTTATAATATTAATCCAGAAGAAATGTCATACTTATTTGGAAGAGATCCCAGTATATTAGCCTATGGACAAAGACCTTGTGTCTCAAAAGATGCCAAAAAGAATTTAATTTCTGTCTATGAAGTTGAAGACTGTACTTCCATTGAAGAGAGTGGTTCCTTAAATTCAGAGTTACAAGATTTGCAAACTGTTAAAGTATACTTACGAATGAAACCATTTCCTAAGAAGTTAAAATTAACACAAGAGCAACAAGATGCTTATCAAGTTATCAATTTAACTACTTTATATACAAAATTGCCTGCTTTAGACAATAATACCAGTTGTCTCAAAAGGTCCAATAGTACTGACATTGTGTGCAGAAAATTCACATTTACAAAAACTTTTGGGCCAGAAACTACTCAGTTAGATTTGTTTGAACAAGCTGTAAAACAACAAATGATAGACTTTTTAGGTGGACAAAATTCTACTATTATGACTTATGGTAATGGAATAAAATACATTGTAACTAAATTTTGTATATAATCATTTATATATTTTACATTGTCATGTATATTATAAGCTTTATGGATAACATAATTTTATAGGCACCACAAATTCAGGAAAATCTTATACATTACAAGGAACTACCACATCTCCTGGAATTATACCAAGAGGTTTAGAATTTGTGTTTTCTAACATTACACCAAAATCTACTCCTTCATATAAACCTATGAATCATTGTGATGTTGTTACTTTGGATCCTCTTGAACGAGCACAAGAATTGGAAATAAAGACCAAGTTGTTGACATTTGCTTCTGTAGATAAATCTCAATACATAAATGCTTATAAAGAAATGCAAAAATTATTACAAGAAGAATCACCTATTAGACCTAGTCAATGTATTGGTGCACATTATTCTGTTTGGGTTTCTTTTGCTGAAATTTATAATGAAATTGT
The DNA here is from genome assembly GCF_001263275.1 of Habropoda laboriosa. NCBI lineage: Eukaryota > Metazoa > Arthropoda > Insecta > Hymenoptera > Apidae > Habropoda > Habropoda laboriosa. The sequence continues at coordinate 1,612,518 of NW_017100481.1, read as the reverse complement.
ATATGATCTCTTATCAAATGAGTGTCAAAAGAAAAGAACAGCCCTTAAATTAGCAACAGATAATCAAGGTAGAGCATTTATTAAAGGTTTAAAAACTGTTTGTGTGAATTCTGGTTCTGAAGCTTATCAAGTTTTAATGGCCGGGCAGTATAATCTGAAAGTAGCTGCAACTGCTTTAAATGCAAGAAGTTCAAGATCACATTGTATATTTACTATCAAATTGTTGAAGTATTATATTGAGAATGATCCCAATTCTGTTGAAGTTAGCACGTAAGTAAATGATATTTTTTCTTACTATTTTTATTGGGCATTCATTACTATAAAAAAATATGTTAAAAATGTATATATTTTTCTTAATGATAGATTTGCATTTTGTGATTTGGCTGGTTCAGAAAGATTGAAAAAGACATTGAACATAGGAGATAGATTGAAAGAAGCACAAAATATTAATACAAGTCTGCTAGTATTAGGAAGGTGTTTAAAAACGATTCATGAAGGGCAGTTGTCAAAACAGAAAATAGAACACATTGGTCCATTTAGAGAATCAAAATTGACAAGGCTATTTCAAAAAGCATTGTCTGGAAAAGAACATATAGCTCTAATAGTAAATATTAATCCTCTTCCTAATTTGTATATAGAAACGCAAAGTGTGCTCAATTTTTCTGCAATTGCAAAAAAAATAGTTATAGAAAAGGAGAAAGTGCATAAGAAAAATAAATCAAGATTTTCACAAATAGTCACACAAAGTATAAAAACAGTAACTGATTGGGATGTTGCAGAATTAGAAAGTGGAGGTATGTACCCCAAATTAAACTAGAGTTCAAGTGCAATCCTTAATTTTTAATTTGTTTAATAGAGTGGCTAAGCACAGTTGATGATAATGGTATATCTCATTATCAAGAAATGGAAAACTATGGTGAGTTAATGAGTGAAAATAAAAAACTAAAACAAGAAATTGCTATTTTAAAAAGTTCTGCATTAACACGCGATCTCCAAATACGCCAAGAAATGGCCGATACTTACACAGCTATGATGAAAGAGCTTGAAACAGAATGGAAGTATGTAACGATCTTTTCTTTTTTTTTTTTTGTTATATTTTTTATATAAATATAGT